>NC_132884.1:20145851-20323351 GCF_030463535.1 Salminus brasiliensis | reverse complement strand
GAGCGCTCAGTTGGAAGTCCTTTCATTCCCAAACAGGGAAGTTAAGAGAGTGTGAGGATGCTTAAAAGAAAAAAAAGTGCAGCACTGACTGGGACGTGAGCAGCAGTATCCTGATATCAATAAGAATTGCCGTGCTCCTGAGAGGCAGCGGATATAAATTTAGAGGATTATTTATGTGACCCCATTTTATTCCGCGGCGTCCTCTTGCTCTGCCTGACAGCAGGAATCTGATGCGGAGGCAAATGGCCAAATCCGTATAGATAAATCATCCAAAAATATAAGCTCCTCACAAATATAATGCATTACGGCCTGAAAGAGCGCAGATCTGGCAACATCTACCGTACCTCAAAATCACTCACAGATTTTTGAAAACAAGGCTAAGAGTATGAGCTGACCGTTCGTTTGGGCAGGGATTTCCAGGCTGGTGGCGGGTCGTTGCTGTGACCACGTGACAAATGGAAAAATATGTATGAGCCATACCACAATCATTTCACAAGAATTATCTATTTATAAGCTATTGCTGGACATTTGGCCTCCTGGCACTAGCAGACCACTGAGCAATCACGAGCCTCGAACCATGGAGAGACGCTCTGGATCTGAATCAAGGCCATTCTGTACAATCCAGAGGAAAACCATGAGAATTAAAGAGCCAGTCTAGCACGCTTTCTGAAGTGGTGGATAACAGTGGCATGAGGTTCTGCCATCTACCTTAGGTAGTCACATATGAACATTTAGTTTGGTACAGTAACCTCTAAAGATTTATAGTCCGTAATCACAGACAATAATATCAACTGAGTTCCACTGATTCTGTGTAGCATACGCAGCTACCATGTAGCTAATAAATCAGAAATCTATCAAAGTGATCATTCTGAAAAACAACAATATACAATTTCTTTATATATTACTTTTAATACCCTTGATTTCAGAAATAACAGGGAATGAGCAGGTGTCCAAATACCTTTGTCCATATAGTGACCATGTGCTGCACAGCTCCTGGGGCCTGAGGCTGTGGGTTCTGTGAGGAGTTTGGTGTGGTGTCCTTGTCCATACGGGTTTTCACTGGGGTACTCCGGGTTACTCCCACCTCCTAAAACACAAGGCAGGTTTTATTCATGCTAAACAAATGCCCCTAGGTGTGAGTAAATGTGTGTGTGTGTGTGGTAACCCACGATAAACTGGTACCCTGTGTATGGGCTATTCTTGCCTTGTGTCTGGGTAGGCTCTGAACCCACAGTGACCCTGGTCAGGAGAAAGTGGATAAGAAGATGGATGGGTGGATAGATGGATGGCAGACACAGGTACAGTATTTTTGATACCCACTCCCCAATGGACTGGCCACAGCAACAACACTCCCTTTCACTTCACAGTTTGCGAAGTTCTACAGCTTTCTACAGCTCCTGGGCCCAGTTTCATGTTTAGCTTGGTGCTTGCTCTACCATTTAGAAAGTCTTTTGTTTAGATGCTCAGTTTTCATCTTTCATTATTCATTTTTCATTTTCATTTTTACACTCAAGCACAAAATAAAGGTGCTTTAAATGGTTCTGGGAAGTGCAATGGAAGTGTGAGTGTAAAGAGGCACGTAGAGTGTAGCTCTGTAGCTTCTATTCCTTATTTGAAACATGTGAATGCATACAGGACTAGCATATTTTAATTTCATATATTTATCTGCAACCATGTTTTTTTAATTATTAGAAACATTGATTCCAAACCTTTGAACAATAACATATGTTCGTTTCAATTTAGTACATTTTTAAGAAGGGTAATACTTTAGATTTTAACAGTAGACTAACAAGGACTTGCTTACTGAATAGCAGCTCATGTAGGAAAAGCACTACATCAGTTTAAGAGCACCGTGACCCGAGTTCTCCTCACTCTTGGTCTAGAGCCAGTATATGTTTCCTATTTTCACTCGTGGCGGCCTGAGTCGAGAATTACTGAGAGGAATGCAGGTCCTGGATCAGTGGAGCTCCCTGAGGAACGAGATAGGGGAGGTTGGGAGGGTTGAGTCTGCAGGGGATTAGGTCCCGGTGAGTGAACTTTTGGCCATAACAGCTCCATCCTTCTCACTCAAACCTTCACCTGCTCTTCATTTTAGCCCTTTCTGCTGAACAACTGACGCATGCAGTCTTGCATTCAAACCCAGCGAGTCCATGACAAGAGAGGAAACACAACTTTACTGCATGATGTGTCCTTTAGAAAAGCACACCAATCAATGTCCTATTTATTTGTTTTGTTAACTTTCGTGTAAAAAAATGGGTTCAGTGGTTAAATGGTTATACTTGTAGACAGGAATGCAATGTTGTCTGTTGCTCAGCTCTATTTTAGTCATTCATATTTAGTCCTTAATTCTCTTTTTTTGGCTTTAATTTCAATCTGCTGTGCTGGCGATGATTCTGAACCATTCTGAACTGGTCTTGCTGATAGATGCTGGAGGTATTGACACCATAACACTCCAAGGCTTATTACACACTAAGGTGTATTAGTCAGTAACTACAGGGACGTCTGTGCAAACTGGTGAGGCTATTCTTTGGTAACAGAAGTTTGTAATAACGCTTTCGGACAGCCGTCAGTCCACAGGCTGTTTACAGGATTACGAAGTTCTAAAGCTGTTCTGGAAGTCACTCTGTGTTACTTAGCCGTTTTTCGAGCTTTTTAGGAGTTCTAATAAACATAAGTGAGATGTACTTACACATTTTAGAAGTCATTACCTCTTTAAACTGCCTTTAAGCTGTTGGCAGGTCAAAAGTGTTATTGCAAAAAGAATAGCCCCACCAGTTCGAACAGACGTTCCTGTTATGGGTTTAAAAACATTATTCACAGCTGCTGTTTGTGATCTTGGGGACTCAAGATACAATATGCAGTTAAAGGTTCTGGATTATAGATGCTTTGCTCCTTTGCTTGGTGTGAAAGGCTCCAAACTACCATCCAAACTAATCTAATCTAATCTAACTAATTTAAAATATCATAAACAAAACAAATAAATGATTAAACAACACATAAATACTATATTTAAGAAAATAAGTAGTGATGATGTCATTATTAGAGTTCCTAGTAAGTAAGAGATTTCTAACAATCATTTCTGAGATGATGTAGAGATAAGAGGGATTTGGCTGCTAGTTATACACACATACACACACAAACACACACAAACAAAGACACTATTTTTCTCAAACAAAAGCTGAAAATATTAAGGGATATATCATGCTGCTTTATTGTACTGTATTGTACTGTATTATGTTACATTCAAGGGTGGACACTTGCTGCTAAATATACTTGCGCATTACATGTACTGTGAGCTATCCTGAGCTCTAAATATTATGGTTACGGTTCTACTGTGTTTTAATGCATTGTTATTGTTGTATTTTCTATATAAGACCTGAGTGAATAATGTAGTTTATAAAACAGGGAATAGGCAATTAATCAGCTACAATATCCAATGCTTCAGTTGCGACTCAGTACAGCTTCTCTTACTGTAACTTTTGTTAAAGCCATGATTGGATAATCAGTATCAAGGGGTGGAGTTTAGGGAAAGGTGAGATATGATTAACCTGGATTCATTTGACAGCACATCATATGTCCCTTCACAGACTAGCTTTCTCCCACTTCATATTAGCAGATAATGACACATTTATAGCAGAAAGACAAATCATATTTTACATTTAAATACAGTGGAGTGACAGTAAGTCACACCTTATATTATATTATTTACATTTACATTTACATTTACGGCATTTAGCTGACGCTCTTATCCAGAGAGACTTACATGGTTACTGGTATTATAGATGTTATATACAATATTATATTGTACTTCTGTACATAATTTTGTTTTTTGTTTTTAGACAAAATGTAAAAAATGGCTGGTGTTTTCAAATAATTTAAAACATTTTAAACAGAGGAAATAGATTTGATATGACAGTGGCGTTAAATGTTATATTTTGTTTTATTTATTTGCTCATCCATTTGTCCATTTGCCCATCAGTCTGTCAGTGTCGGGATGGACAGATAAGTGTAAGTCCATTTGCCCGAGTGACGTTTCCTGTGTTGTCTTTGAACTTAAATGCATCTCCTGTTCTCTCGTCACGTCCAGCCTGAGAGGTGGTATGATCTTAATGCACCCGAGTGCCCAACAATGGTCAGGCCGAGGGGTGGGAGACAGGTTTTTTTTTCACGTTCCAGACGCAGTCCCCTCTGTCCATTAACCTGCCAGCGTCAGGCCGGTTGTCTCTTTGATGGAGAGGCAGAATGCTGGTTGTGACTGAGAAGATGGAAAGAGTAAAAGACATGCTTTCAGAGCATTCCACATTCTGCTGATCTGTGATGTTAGCACCGTGCCCATCTTTTAAAGGCTTTGGTACCGTCATATAAACTGTTTCTCTCCTGTTCTTTCTTCTAGTATTGCACTGCAAATATCATATACTGGAAGAAGAAAGTAAGGGAAATTGTCACTGTTTTAATTGTCTACACAAAAAACATTGTTAAAAGGGTGTTGTTTGGAGTGATGCGCTAGAAGATGCTGGAGTGGTGCAATGGATGACACCTCTATCTGCCAGTGAATTGTCACACCATGTGGGAGAAGACCTTTGAGAAGACTCCTAACTATACATTGGCCTATGTAACCTTGTAAGTCACTCTGGATAAGAGTATCAGTGAAAACCCCATTAATGTAGAAGAACTGCTTCTGGTTCCCCAAAGAACCTTCTGATTGAGTTGTTTCTATTTTTCTGGACTTTGATTGAAGGGTTATTTTGGGAAGAAACAGTGGTTCTTCTATGGCATGCGTTAAAGCAGTATCAAAGCCATAGGTAGGCCTAGGCCTAATTGGTGACAATCAGGGAAATCAAATGGGAAACGTTCATCCTTTTGTTTTTACAGCATTGATTTGTTTTCTGTGAGAGCTGTCACTGTATTATGGCCAAGCAAAGTCTTTACACGTTCTGCATCACCCCTGAATGTGAGAGTTATACTCCAAACAGCCAATCCTATCCAAGCTCTGCCTTATGTTCTCAACCCTCCAGTCACTGCTTCTATCAATTGTTGCTGATATACAATTAGATAATGATGTTTCAAATATATGGTAAACAGGGGTGTCAAACACACAGCCCGATTAAATTCCAATGGACTCATAAAATAAATTCAGAATTCATGTTCTGGACTGACACTGACCTATAGACATGAATAAGGAGAGAGTCAAACTACAGCACAACCAACCAGAATCTCTATTTCTACCAGAAGACTCCAAAGGCAAGCATGCAAGAAGACAAACTTTAATCTTGACAAAAATTTGAACAATTTGAAGATAACAATAATTGTAAATTAAAATATTTGACGTGGGACCTGTCAATGGCCCAGATATTGTAAAATCTGGAACCTTGCATAACATGGAAGGCAGGGACAAGAGCAAGAAAGAGGAAAAAGATTGTAGATCAAAAAGAATATAGGCGTGTAAGTCGAGCTCTGTTAAAGTCAGGTGGAAGCTGTTGATTGGTCAAGGTAAAAGGTGACGTAGCATTAAAGTCTCCTGGTGGAACCTTTGCTTAGGTTTTCATTTCAGCTGGGGGTGGGACAACAAAGTTAAAAAAAATCAGAGGCTGCATCCCAATTGCATTCTACACACTAATACTACAAGATAGAGGCTATATAATAATCTTAATGGTGCGGGTCTGGCAGGTTAGTACACAAAATGATGCTGGCCTACAAAGCCAAAATACAAAGTGGTGGAACTAACTCACCCTCAGTGTCTGAGCAGCAGAATTACTTGCTAGATTCAAACACCAAATGTAGACCCACCTCCTTTGAGGGCAACTTAATAAAGCACAAATATCTATTAAAATATTTTATTGAAATTGCACTCATCTTGTTTACCTTTACAGCTTTCATATAGTTTAATAATCTCTACCTTCAGCTTCTAGCAATTGTTTAGTGCTTTAAAATTGCTGAATCACAAATAATGGGTACTGATTTCTGGCAGGGCCATGTCTCAAAATGATCACATATTCGGGTTTATAGGCACTAGCTTTGTATATTCTGACTCACTGAATAATTCAGCATTTTTCTAAGTTGCTCTGGATAGGAGAGTCTGCTAAATGCCTTAAATGTAAAATGACATTTTTGAACAGGTCAGCAGAAAATTTGTACTGGAATACAGTTTTAAAGAAACTCTCCTAACGCCGGCTATAGCTATAGGGCTACAGTTTAATTTGCTTGATGACATCAATTAATGGAAAAGTACCAAAGGTGTTTTTCCAATGGATGTTTGAAAATAAATAAATAAGGGTCTCCAAATGGTCCAGTGGACTAAGGTGGTGTCGCTACGATCCAAGAATAGCTGGTTCCAATCCCAGGTCATGCTGTTTGCTATCAGCAGCTGGAGTCAGATAGAGCACAGTTTGCTCTACTTTCTTGAATGGGTTGATGGCACTTCCTCTCCACATCATTCCTAGTGTGATGTTGGTCAGTACAGGCATCTGTGTGGCTGAGGTGATGGCTTTACCCTCTTAGTTTTGGGGGCATTTCAATTGATAGGGGGCATTCGCATTAATGGGTATTGGGTAGAAAATTAGAAGAAGAGAAAAAACACAAAGAAAAAATAATTAAAAAACAATCAATCAAAATGTTCTTTGTGGAACTTGAAGTGATTCTCCTACAGCACTGCTCCAAAGACATTTATTTTTAAGAGTGTAGACATTGGCTGAATAATGTCATAAAATCCTCACAGCCTCAAAACAAGAAACAATAGACATACCCCCCCCCCCCACACACACACCTGCTTGCAAAATACCTTGCTAAGATATTTTTTTTTGCAGCATGGCTTATGGAAATCGTCTGCGGAGACAATTGCAAAGAGTTAGTTTTTGTATCTCACCTCATCACAAACAGAACCAGATTGCTTGTATTAGTGTTTCACTGATGAGTAAACCAGGGAAAACCACACTCTTTTTATTTGTTTGTGGAAAGCCTTCTCCCACCAGATGGTCTTAGCAGGGAAAATCAATTTAATTCACTCAGCCTGAGAGTTTACAAGTGCTCATCCAAAATCAGCTGAGATGAAGAGACAGAGTGAGTGTTTGGGTACGTCATATGAATGGAAATCCAGAAAGTGGAAGTGGTGATGACAGAGTGAATAGAAAAAAGAAAAAGAAAAAAAAAACACAGGAAAACTGCAGTAGAGTCGGCATATTTAAAGTTATAATAACTGGGGGGTTGAGGCACGATGCAAGTAACTTTTGAATAGTGTCCAGCACAGAATTCACAGAGCTGAGAAGACATATCCATGACAGAAAGACACAAAAGAAAAAAAAGAAAACCTAGGAACATCAAAACCAAACTAAACACAAACAGGGACAGGAACCCAACCATCAGATATAAGGGGTATTGGGGTATAAGAAAAGCAAAGACAACAAGGAACACCTGAGAGGATAACGAGAGGGCCGGGCTACAAAGGAGGCACAGGTGGAAGCACTAATGCCAGGGCGGAGCAAGGGCAGAGACAAGGGCATGGACAAGGTCAAAACATAAACAGAGCCATGTGCTGCTATGCACATTTACTGAATTATGTACATTTACTTTTACTACAACATTTGAATGGATGTGTATGAATGCTGAGGTATATGCATATTTTACATTTATAAAATGTTTGCTTTAATCAAACTACAATATTTTAAACCCAGTTCCTTTTAGTCGTTAACATTCATTTCCAATTTTCCTTTTTTCTGTTTAAAGTATTTCCATTATGTTAGTGCCAGCATTTGCACTGCTCTATGAATGGCCACCATAATGAAGTTTACATTTTAATATTTGACCAAACTGAGAAATTCCCAAAAAGAAATAAATAGGAACTAACACACAGTGAGTTCTTGTACACAGATGACAGATGCTGAACGTATTTCTGAATTTCATTTCATTTACGTTACACGTTTGCTTAAGAATGGCTCCTACACACACTCTTGCCCATATGTCTATATGGCATAATAAGTTATCCATAGAATTGCAGTGAAACTTCATTCTGCTACATCCAGCATCTATCAGCTCAGGAACTGAGGACTGTTGGACTTCAGTCCTCCTCTTTTTGGAATACTTATGGTCTCAAATGAAACAGAAAGTGAGAGATGTGAGCAACAGCAAAGCCGCCCAGTTGCACCAAAGAATGGACTGCAGAATGGAAGTGCACTTCCTGAAGGAAACCGAAAAGTGGTTCCCAACTTCAGGCAGTTGCTCGGCTGTTGCTGCATAGGTGAATCTATTTTTGCTAGGTGGTTCCTCATGGTGTTTCAGGTGGCTGAAATGGGGTTGCAAGCTGGTTGCTATGGTAAGACAGGTGGTTGCAATTGTGTTGTTACGTGGTTGATAGATGGGTACTACATAAGTGGTTTCTACAGGATGAGTTAGCCAACAAATATCCATCATAAAAATAATCATGAAAAGAAGAATACAAATCACACAGTATAATTTATCCAATACAAAATAAAACAACATAGAACTAAATAAACTTTTATGAATTATTGCTGTCAAAAACTGTGTATGATAAGTAAAAAAATACATTAACATTATATATATATATACATATATATATATATATATATATATATATACACACATATATATTATAATAAATACATGATATATATATACGTATATATTACTGTTTTGGTGATTTTCTGTTATCTGATGTTTATTTATTATTTATTCTCTATTCTCTAATATTTTGTGCTTTAAAAAAATGACTTTAAATAATTAGTTATTAACGGAAGAATTTTTGCATGCCTTCAGTCTGAGTTTCTTTAGGGAGCTTTTTTAGACAGACACATCTGTAAGTACTCGCTGGCCTGCTGGGATTTGTAAATAGGCTACAGTGACCAGTTTGTTCCACTAATGCATTATAAGCATGCAGGCGGTCTCGGGGGCTTTGAGTTTGGAGTTATATTCAGTATGGAGCCGGACGCTGTGCTGACCCGCTACACAAGGCTCTGCTTAGGATTTTAGAATCCATCATTGTGATTGTGCTGAAACGATGCTGTCCTTGTGCTGTCGGCGGACGGCTCTGATTCTGGGGAGGATCCGGATGCCCGGCGCCTCATAACACACCCTCACTGTTTTCAGAAATGAGAGGAAAAAACGAAAACCTGACAGGAGCATAAATTCCTCCTTTACTGAAGAGAACCTCTCTCTCTTTCTCTCTCTCTCTCTCTCTCTCTCTCTCTCTCTTTCATACACACACACACTCTTTCCTTTTTACATTACCTTTCTCTTTTACTCCCACTCTCTTACTTTTTCATTCTCTCACTGACTTTCATATACTTTTATCATTCTCTCTCTCTCTCTCTCTCTCTCTCTCTCTCTCTCTATCCCTCTCTCTCTCTCTCACTCTTACACACATTTTTTCATTCTCACTTACTTACACAAACTCTCTCTCATTCATTCCCCTTTTAATTCTTTATCTCTCTCTTTCCCCTTTTCATTTTATCTCACTCACTCTTTTCAATTTCACTCTCTTTCTTTTCCCCCTTTTTTCATTCTCACTCACTCTCTTTCCCCCTTTACATTCTCACTCTCTTTCCCCCTTTTCATTCTCACTCTCTCTCTTCCCCTTTACATTCTCACTCTCTCACTTTTCCCCCTTTACATTCTCACTCTCTCTCTTCCCCCTTTACATTCTCACTCTCTCACTTTCCCCCCTTTACATTCTCACTCTCTCTCTTCCCCCTTTACATTCTCACTCTCTCACTTTTCCCCCTTTACATTCTCAATCTCTCTCTTCCCCCTTTACATTTTCACTCTCTTTCTTTTCCCCCTTTATTCATTCTCACTCTCTCACTTTTCCACTTTTTCATTCTCACTCTTTCATATTTCATTCTCACTCTCTCACTTTTCCCCCTTTACATTATCACTCTCTCAGTTTTCCCCCTTTTCATTCTCACTCTCTCTTTTCCACTTTTTCATTCTCACTCTTTCATATTTCACATTTCACTCATACACTTCTTTTCTTCTCTAGTTATCACTCACTCTTTCCTTCTCTTGTTCATTCGTTCTCTCTCTCCCTCACTCACCTTCTTCACTTCCCTTACTCATACACTGTCTGATTTCTTTTTTTTATATATTCTCATTCACACACTTGTAACACTCATCTCTCTTCCTCTCTTTCCCTCTCTTTGCCTCTTTCTCTCTCACACACAAACACACACTTACACATTCTTTCTCCCTCTCATTCTCCACTCCTCCACTCTGCTTTTCCCGGAGGTCCTGGCCGAATGTGGACAGCGCGAGCATTAATCACAGTCTCAGCTCCTCCAGACAAACAAGGAAACTCACTCTGCGGCCACAGCGACGAGCAGCGACACAGCCAGCGCTGCCCCCTGCTCCGGCCCTAATGAAAGCTTTATCTTGTTTAACAAGCAGAAAAAACCCACTCCTCCAGTCAATCAGCCTGCATTTCACCCCTGAAAGCTCCAATAGCTCGCAATACTCAGAGGAAACATTCTGGACCAGTGTTGTGAAAAGTACTCTTCCTTTCCACTCACTCCAAAAAAAAAATCCCAGAAGCTAAAGAATCTTAATAAAAGTAAAATATTCTGTGCTTTTACCCTCAAAAAATGCAGAATTCTGGCCTTGTTGTCCTGCTCACTCTGTGGTCAAGAGCCGGGGTTAGAGGCCATTTTCCCAGGCCGCCCAAAAACTCATCATGAAAGAGACGCGCCGTGTGGAGAGAAGAAAAGGACATCAGAATTGGCCCTGTTTTCAACAAGCGCTCGTCTGATCCTAATTTGCCTTTCTCCAGCTGATCCGTCAGCGGGCGCTGATCAAAAAGGGATACTACGTCTCCCAGCATTCCTCACTGCAGGAGATGAGTGTCCCTCACTGTCCCTCTGCCACCACTTCCTGTCAGCCAAAACCCTGAAAACAAAGGCCCTCTCTATCCCGCATTCTCTTCCCAAACCCATAACACGCCATGAAACGCAAAACACACCAGCCTATCTGCTCACTCGTGTTTCATTTGGAGCTAAGCAGTATAAAAATAGGTTTTCTAGGGTTCTTTAGTGGAGGCAATTGTTTTAGAAAAAAGCAATGCTGTTGTTGATTGTATTTGATTGTATATATGAAGAATATGGTACAACAAATTTGTACAACAAATCGATTTTAGCATAGTTTCAGATCCTTATATTAGGGAATGACAAACTGAATCCACACAAAATACAATTTAAAAATTTTAAATTTATTTATTGAAGGTTCACATCCTATCTATATCATCTATACATCTATATCATCCATGTCTTTGGCTCACCCGACTTAAATGGTGCTACCTGTTAGCATCCACAACTGCAACCAAATGTTTCCTGCAACTGAAAATCCGTTTTTCACTGTGGAGGAATTTTAGCTCACTGTTCTGTGCAGAACTGCTAAAATACAGTGACATTAGAACTGCCTGTTCATGGTCCTGGTCCTGACATAGCATTGCAATGAGTAGACTAGACCACTCTAAAACCATAATTTTGTTTTTGTTTCTCCCAGCAATTTATCAGTGGACTTCTGCTCTTGTGCTTGGATGATTGTCTTGATGCATAACCCAACTCCACTGGAGCTTCAGATCACCAGATTCAGGATATTCTGATAGAAAGCAGAACCAATGGGTTATTAATTATAAAAAGTCAGTCAGGGCCTGAAGCAGCAAAGCATCCCAGTGCCATCACACTACCACCACCATGTTTGACTGTTGGTATGATGTTCTTATTGCGGAATATTGTGTTATCAGTATCAGTTGTTTTTACCTTTCATTTTATGGAGAACAGTCTTTTTCTAATGGTGGAAAAAAAATCTGAGCGCATCAATGTTGTTCTAGAGAAAGTAACGCCGCTACTCACCACTCTTGTTTGAAAAGATTTCTTAGTAATGGAATTGATCAAATTGTGCATAAATGGTTTCTGAGTTAATTTGTGGACAGGCAGCAGTGTGTGACTGTGGAAAATGTTAAATCGGAATTTGTGCAGATTGCTAAAGGCGTACCACAAGGTTCAGATAGCCACTATTAATGCAATGAAGATCATCTCCAAGCAAATGACATCAAAGTACAAATGAAATTTGTACAAATGAAAGGAGGCAAACTCATAACTGCTTCACATGTAGCTAACAAAATCTAACACTAGACCTCTTTGTGTCCCAGATGTTTCTGCATGTGAGGATATGAGAGAGAGAAAGTGAGAGAGTTGCCCTGGAGCTGAATAAGAACATACCCCTCATGTAGGGGAATGTGTTAGTGGAGTTTAAACCATGTCATTTCAGTGGGCTCGACATGGCTAAAAGCATGTGGTTCAAAGCTCACTGAGCAAACAATAGCCAGCATTCATGACCATTTCTCCGTTCCTTTGCAGCAGCAGGCAGTTTCCTGATGGCTGTACTAGGGGAAAAATATTTCAAACATGAGGGGAAGCAATGTATTATAAGAAAGTGGATGAGTTAGTGTCATGGTTTTTACTTCGTAAGTAAGGTTCAAAAAGTGAATGAGAGCAGATTCCTATTTAGATGGGTATGATTCATATGATTCGTCTCTACCTCTCTAAAAAAAAGTCTCTACCTCTCTACGTATATATATTGTAAAAATAACCTAAAATACCTGAAGTAACAAATCAAATGAACTGGTACGAATTGAACAGTATTAAACAATGGTTTACAGTATTTGCTGTATAGATGAAGAATTATTTTATGTTGAACTGTCAAGCTTCCTGGACCTCTGAAACCTATCATGAACATGTCATAATATATTAGTGTTTAATGTAGAAACTTAATATATAACCTAACAATAACATAAGATAATGAAAAATAAATAAAAAGGTAAATGAAAACTGAAAAATTGCACTGCTGCATTAGCAATAGGTGCCATAGAGTAGAAAACTGTATTTACCTTGAGAGATTGGTACATTGAACTGACAACAGTGCAGTAAAATGAGCCAATTCCAAAACCCCAAAACTCTTATGTCACAGTCTTAAATTGTGTTACATACACTCAATACACACAATACAACAGCTACTTTTGAGGAAGTGAGGCTGAAAAGGCTAAAAGATAGCACTAGCTGAAAAGGCCTGCTTGGAAAAGTGCTGACCAGAGGCAGTGCCACTGCAGGTATTCACACAGGGAAGCTGGTAAACGAGCAGGTGCCAGGCTAAAAGCTAACCCAGCCGACTGGCTACAATCTCTTCAGCTAGCTATCTACACATCACTCCTAGAGGACACAGAGACAGGGTTGACTGGGATGACAGCAACACTATCTGATAAGACTTCAAAATTAATTTTGTAACCTAACAATAACAAAGCTATGCTAGCCTATGCTAGACTATGCTACTGTGAGCCATTGCAGTACTGGCGTAAACCAACCAATAAAGGCCAACTTGTTGTGTTGCATTCTGAAGCAAAATAACAGGGTTGTAAAAACACATCTGGGCATTTCTTTCCCTTTGGCACCTTTAAAGCTATAGGCTGTAACTGTATAATGTAAAGTGGAGATGCAATAAGCAAGGCAATTTTGAACCTCTGTCTGAAAAATGTTAAAAAATATGGATATTAGATGCTTGTGAGATGGTATAACACATTAGTAACCTAGTACCTTACATAGTACCTTACAGTAAATTCTTTAATGGGGTAAAATTAGGTTCTTATGTAGAATACATTTAATACCATTTCAGGCCATCTGGAACATTGTTTTAAAAGGCTGCAAAATGTACAGAAAACATGTTTCCTCATGTTATCTACCCTGTTAACAGGGTAGAGTGGTCAGTTCAGCCAGTTCATATAGTTCAGTGCAGCCCAAGAGCTGAAGTACATTAGTTCCTGCAGCCTGCTGCTGAATGTTATGGGCAATAAAGCTTCCGGAGGGCGATTCCAGAGCTAATAAAAGCAACGAATTTTCCCTAGTTACAGTTGCTCATAGTCATGATCATAACAGCCCAGAACTGCACTGCTGAAAGGAGACTGATCTCATGGGTAACCCTGAAGAAGGAGATCATGTTAGTCTGGATTGTGAGGGGTGGGGGGGCGGGTGTTATGTTTAAAGGGGTCAAAGTATTATCATTGTATTGACCATCGATGACCAGAAAATTCTGCCTTTTGGCTCGTTTGGTTGTGGTGTATCAAAAAGTGCTATTTACTGACACTTTTTCCACTGTTTTTTCCCTATAGTCCATTCTGTTCTTTCTTCCTTTCGCACAGAGATGAGACCTGCTTTTTAATTCTCTTTGAACCTCATGAGGAAATCTAATATACAGCGATATATAGATTTCAATATAGCATATTTTAGAGTATATGAAATTACAAAATATTTGAAATTAAATTTAAAAATATGGTATACAGCAAATACACATGCCAATGTATTTGAATTTTTTTGAATATGGGACAAATATTTCAGCCATGTATCAGCAAAAATGTGTGACACACAAACTGAATAATATATGATGTACAATAAGAATATGTGCAATAATTTATATTTACAATGTGTTTACTGTTCACACATATGTATTTACCTACCAATCAAAAATATATGTATGATTTATACTTATGCATATGTATCATGTATATGATACTTACATATATACAATATATGTATATGCTATTATATGATACATTCTTTGACCTACAGTATTTGCATACACACATGGACAAAATTTTTGGTAACCCTCGGTTAATGAAAGAAAAACCCACAATGGTCACAGAAATAACTTAAATCTAAAAAAAGTAATAATAAATAGAAATTCTATGAAAATTAACAAATGAAAATCTGATGTTTTTGAACCATGCTTCAACAGAATTATTTCAAATAGAAAACTTATTTACCAGGCCTGGACAAAAATGATGCTACCCCTGAAAATAATGTGACCAAATGGACATGTTAAATCAAGGTGTGTCCACTAATTAGCATCACAGGTGTCTACAATCTTGTAATCGGTCAGTGGGTCTATATATAGGGCTACAGGTAGTTACTGTGCTGTTTGGTGACATGGTGTGTACCACACTCAACATGGACCAGAGGAAGCAAAGGAAAGAGTTGTCTCAGGAGATTAGAAAGAAAATTATGGACAAGCATGTTAAAGGTAAAGGTTTTAAGATCATCTCCAAGCAGTTTGATGTTCACAGACTACAGTTGCACATATTATTCAGAAATTTAAAATCCATGGGACTGTAGCCAACCTCCCTGGACATGGCCGCAGGAGGAAAATGATGACAAATCAAAGAGAGGGATAATACAAATGATAACAAAAGATCCCAGAAAAACTTAAGAGATTAAAGGTGAACTTCAAACTCAAGGAACATCAGTGTCAGATCGCACCATCTGTCGGAAATAGATTTTTTTGCCAAGGTACATCAGCTCTATGTTCACAGACAGAAAAATGAAGCATATCAAGAAAAGAACACTGTCCTTACTGTGAAACATGGAGGAGGCTCTGTTATGTTCTGGGGCTGCTTTACTGCCTCTGGCACTGGGTGTCTTGAATCTGTGCAGGGTACGATGAAATCTCAAGACTATCAAGGGATTCTAGAGAGAAATGTGATGCCCAGTGTCAGAAAACTTGGTCTCAGTCGCAGGTCATTGGTCTTGCAACAGGATAATGACCCAAAACACACAGGTAAAAACACCCAAGAATGGCTAAAAGGAAACCATTGGACTATTCTGAAGTGGCCTTCTATGAGCCCTGACCTAGAAGTCCTACTGAGCATCTTTGGAAGGAGCTGAAACATGCCGCCTGGAAAAGGCACCCTTCATATTTGAGACAACTGGAGCAGTCTGCTCATGAGGAGTGGGCCAAAATACCTGCTGAGAGGTGCAGAAGTCTCATTGACAGTTACAGGAATCGTTTGATTGTAGTGATTGCCTCAAAAGGTTGTGCAACAAAATATTAAGTTAAGGGTACCACCATTTCTGTCCAGTCCTGTTTCACGAGTTTATTTTTTTTAAATAATTCTGCTGAAGCATGGTTGAAAAGCAATCTTTCATTGTCTTTCATTGGTTAATTTTCATAGCATTTTTATTTATTATTACTTTTGTCAGATTCAAGTTATTTCTGTGACCACTGTGGGTTTTTCTTTCATTAACCGAGGGGTACCAACAATTTTATTCACATGTGTATATATGGCATATATGCAAATATTGTTGGTCAAAGAATTGGGCATACAATAGTGTATACATGTATTGTATATATGTAAGTATCATGTCGATCTGGTCAATCTCCAAATATTGTCCCTACATTATACACACATATAGCAGTTATAGGCAGTTAGGGAGTCTGCATGCTAATGAAAATATTTGACGTGAACATTTTCTCCTCCTCCTATGAAGTCACTATATCTGAGACACAAGCCTTTGTCATGACAGTAACGGAATATTGCAGATCCTGTGTGAAAAGCCTACTGAATTCATACCAAATCCAAATGTCTTTGTGAAACTCCGGATGGCTGTATGAGGACTATGACATTATGTCAGACTAGGCTTTACGTATTTACTTATGCTTAGAGTACATTTGCATGTCCGGTAAAACAAAACCGCTATGAGGAGTGTTTGAGTGTTTGCAGAATGAAACTGGGTTCACATATGCAAAAGACTAATCTATTTTGCCTGAAAGGCAGAATATAGGCACCATTGTTGAATAATCCAGATTACAAAGGGCAGGCTTTCGCCACGCTAATGCAACAGATAAGATCGCCATTTCCTGCAATCAAAAGCTCTCTCTCCCTCTGCATAAGCCATTATAAAAAGGCACTTACACTCCTATTTTCAGTCTCTCATCCTATTAGATATATAAGGCCTATTTATTTCCATTATCTAATTGTACACAGGAAGCAGGGCTCATGGAAATTGGTCGGAGTTGTTCTGAATGGCAAAAGAGAAGAGCGGTTTTAAAAAGTTTGAAATCATGGCGTGTAATTGGCATGTAATGGTCACAATTTTAGTCAATGTATTGTGCCAAGAGATTACGTGAGGCTCCTCAATTAGCTGTTCCCAGGATTCTAGCGTGGTTCTTTGTGTGCTTTAGACATTAGTGTTCTTTTTTGGTAACACAGAAGTGCAGTAAAGAGCAAGCAGCCTCTGCTGTAGGTGGCTGATGTTATTTTCTGTATCTGAGGGAAATGCTTATTGGCATCAACAAGTTTGACGTGTTTGCCTGGGAATGCATGCGTATGCATGTATACGTGAAATCCACTTTATTATAGAGTTCAAACTTGTTTACAGTCGAGCTGCTGACACGTTCCATATTTGATATCAGTCTGAAATTGTCATTAATTAATTGCACATTAATCAGGGAGTGTATCATCTGCAGGCAAATTAAAAATGCAAATTAAATATGAGGCAAATATCAAAACATGTTAAAGTGGTGATGACAAACGATCTACAAATTTCTACCCACCCGTTCATCTTCTTTCTTAAAAAAAAAAACAACAACAAATGTTTTCTTTTCTTTTTCATTTACTTGGTCATAAAGTATGTACAGGTGGCATGTCGATATTGAAGGGTATCGACATACTGGAATACAGGATCAGCATTTAAGGTGATGCTCATCTTTAGTTCTTCAGTAAAAACAGCTCCTTTTAAAGCTTAGTAGTTTTTAGGCCTAAAAGCCTAGAAGAGGCTGCCTGGGCATGTCTAGTTATTTTATACAGCAAAAGAAAAGCTGTGCAGAGCCACATCACACTGTTGACGTTTCTCAAGTGTTTGCTGTCCTCAACAAAGGGCATTCACTGTCGCAAGATTTTTGAGTTATTTTAGAATTTCATACAGGACCGTTCACACACTCCAACACGTTAACTTCATGCCTGGGTCTCTAAAACAAAATCTCTGCTTATTATTGGTGGTGTATTTTGTGTTCTAATTGGATACGATGAGAGAACGAAACACATGCCGAAAAAAATGCCAGCTGAGCTTTGATCTGCAATCATAACTATACTAACAGACAGACAGTTGACTTTGTAGATGTAGTGTAGATCTGTCTTGATCACCACACAAGATCAGCACAAATGTGGCATATTTTCAGAAAGCTCCAGTTCTCTAGCTGAAGGTGGAATCTGAAGTTTGCTGATATCTCCAATATTAGTAAAAAGTTATTCAAGTTAAAGAACAACTTGATCTGATCTCTTCTTTTAAATTTTAGTTCTGATTTGTACCCATTTGCTCCCCAATTTGATTATCCAACCCATACATTTACTCCCCCTGTCACCTGCAATGCTCCCTACACTGAGAGAATGAAGACCAGCATACACTTACACGTACACAGTCAGGCCCGAACTGCTGTTGATGCAATATCTTTAGGCAACCAACGCGCTCTGAGGAAGGCACTGTGTTGCTGGCTCTGATGCATCAGCCATCAGACACCAGTGCCAGACAACATTGCATTAAAGTGGTGTGGGGAGAAAGTACCATCTGCCAACCCTGGAGAGAGCAAGGTCCATTGTGTTCTCTCTGGGCCCTGGCTGCCAATAGCTAGCAATCCTCTGGTCATAGTGACAGTGCCTTCTTCCACTGGACCACTCAGGGCCACGATATTAATTCTTAAAGGGCTCGTATCATGAAAAACCAAATACAGCTTGCTGTTTTGAAATAGATTAGTCTGTAAACATCAAACCAGCTCTGAATGCTTCTGAACACCAGTTCCAGAATGCTTCTTGAATGAAGTCCAAAGCAAAAAACAAAGAGGAAATCCTGAACAAGGCCCATTTGTCTTATATCAGCCTTAACAAAACCACTTGTTTAGTCCTAAGCCGTGATAAAAAGTCAGAAAAATTAGTTAGAACTGCTTTTGGTACATAAGCACAAATAAGCATTACAAATAGAACCCAAAGATGTACAAAAGCTAAGATATGGACCCTTAAAGGTTAAGAAAGAAATCGGTCAGTATGGGCTGAGCTGAGCTGATTCTGAAGCCTTCAATATCAGTATTGGTATAAGAAAAGCAACACTAGTGGCATCTGTAGTCAGTCATCTCTTTTCTCCTCATGTTGCAGTTAAGGTCCAGTTTGTCAATTAGGCTGCATGCACAAGACATTGCAATATCCATAAAAAAAAATAAACATGGATGCGTGTTGCTGGTGTATTGCTGGTGTGTTGTGGTGCATGAGGGTGACGTGAGAGCAGGAATCTCAATCAAACATGAAAACTCATCTGCAAGAACTGCCAGCAGTCACTGTTTATTTTCATCAAAAGAAGCAAAAAAGACGTGGGTGTGTTTTAATCAAACCAGCCGCTGTCCTTTGCAGCTGGATTGTGCCACTCTGATTGTGAGCTGACAGCAGCATTCAGAACCCCTGTTTCTGACTGAAGCCCGTCCTCAAACTGTGTGCTATTGGCTTATGTCTGTTGTCCATTAACATACTGTTTTAAATAATGGTAAAATGTGCAATCCTTTCATAGATTAAACATTAATGCAGCTGCTTTACTGCAGTTTTACTGTAGCTTTTTTGGATATCTGTAGTCTGGATATCTGCACCCTTTTGGGTCCTCAAATGTCCACACTTTGCTTGGACAAACAATGATTCAGGTTCCATTTCACATACTCAAGACTTCAATTAAATGTACATTATTAGCATGAACGTTGTGGATGTGTGCATGTGTATAAGGAGAGCATTTAGCTCAAAATTCTGGTAGTAAGGCTGCTGGTGGTGAGCGATGCTGGGCAGTGGTGCTTTGCCGAGGTAAATAGGGTGGCTGATTGAAAGATTGGCTCGGAGTGGCAGACCAGCACCGCCGAGCCTCATCTGAAGTCAAGCATCCAAAAAGGCTTTAGCCTCCCCTGACCATCCAAATGACCAAGGACAGGGCCCATATCCGAGGGCGATTGCCTTTGGAATGTTCAAGCGTGGGGAGAGCGGGCAAGAGAGTGAGAGAGAGTGAGAGAGAGAGAGAGAGAGAGAGAGAGAGAGAGAGAGAGAGAAAGAGCACTTATCTCTGGGCAATTACCCTCCCGCACACAATGAATAAAATGAAAGATAGCCCAACGATCTGAGGTCTGGCAAATTGTAGATAAGAGCCAGGGGATCAGATATTACTCGCCCAGATAGATCCATCTGCAAATATGATGCATTAGGTGTGCAATATTCAACCAGACTTTAGGCTTGACAAGATCAAGGCTCAGCTGTCTGGGTATAGCCTGTGTTTAATTAAGTCCTATAACCACCCAGGGAACTATCGGCACAGGCCCGCTGTGTTTCATATGGGTAATCAGGCCTGCAGTAAAAACTGCTCTCCCTCTTCAGCCTTTCCGTTACGCTTAGTTTTAGTTTGTACCGACCCTTTTCCATATGCACTGCAGTTGCTAGCGGTCAATTGGCGCTTTGAACAGGCAGTGACTTACTCTGTACTGTTGGGCATTGTTATTGACTGTAGGACCCACGTAAAGGCTCAGATGAGAAACTAGTGTGACCTGAGGATTCGGTTTCAGGAAGGGCTTAATTAGAATCACGGCGGCGTTCCCCAAGGGCCAAGGCGAGGCCTCATTTCTTTTCATTCTGCCGTTGTTGTCTTTGTTGCGTTCACATTGTCTTGTCTCATTATTTTCAGAGCTGGTCTAAAGCTGTGATAATGACAGTGTGCGTCCGCCGAGAGAAATCACAGTTTAGTTCAAAATATCATCCACTCAGTTTGAAAAGGGCAACTAAAAGACACATTCACATTTTAACTCTGGGTTTTTTTTTTTTTTTAACCTGTAAGAAAATGCAAAGGAAGGAGATGAGCTGGAAAATGCGAATGCACTCCAGGGAACACACTGAGACCCATTCGATACAATATTGTTGGTTATGCAGCATGCATGTGTTGTGCTTGGAATAATGGTGTTTATCCCATTTGATGGACTTAGGGTCTAGTGGGCTTTCTTATTGAAATTGTTAGCTGGGAATTTAGATTAACCACAATTAGACTGTGATGTCTAGAGTACAGATCATCACATTGTACCTTATTCCTTATACACCTACAAATACTCTACCTTATTCAACTTCAAATTTAGAGTATGTGATTTCTTTGCTACATGGACAATAAACAAATGCTAAATAAACAATAAAACAAGAGAAACGCAATCTTGTCCAATCCCTAAGCTGACCATATGAAAATGCTTTATTGCAGTATGTTTGGCAATATCTCGCCATCTCCAAATACAATATATCATGATATATAGTTCAACCTAATACATTTTTGTCTGAGTGCATAAGCAGCAGCTGTAGCAAATACAGTGGCATTCCACCATCTCTAAGAGGGAGGGGGGGGGGCTTCTCCATGGGAAGTTCCTGCAAACAGAGTGCACCCACTTTTTAAACCCCATTTGTCTTGTTAATGTGCCCCACTGATTACCTGATTGCACTGGATGACTGTGGAGAAATCTGATTGCGTGAAATTATACAGAGCAAAAACTTTTGATTGTGCAGAATGAATCTGGGATGCTCATTGCCACCGTTTGACGGGGCCCCTGTGAAATTTGGCCTCATTGATTTCAAATCAGCGAAGTGCCACATGTAATTGTAATCAGAGCCAGCATTTGCTGAGCAGCTCTATTTTAAAACCCAACTTCCTTGCTGTGCAAACTTTTGAGCCTTAACAATGTAGAAAGTGCATTACATTCCCTATTAATTGTAAATTTTTAAGCTGTGTGGAAATCTGCCTCCTGCCTTTTACAATGCCCCCTTTTCAGGAGTCAATCAAACACGCATTCGAAATGCTTTTACCAGAGGCCTAATCAGACCAGTATGCTGGTCAAGTTTCCTTTGAAGGACTTACATATGAAATTTTCCCATTTAAATCTTTATTAATCGATTGCAAATGATTATGGATTGAGTTATTAAATGCAGTAGCACGGCATTCATCAGTAAAACAATGTCCATTTGAGTGCTTTATATCAGTGCTGTGTGCTGACTGAACGTGGTAGGTTTAGACAGCTTTGTCAGATGCCTTGTGGATAACTATCAGCTAGCTTCCTTAGAGATGGAAAAGAAAACTAGGACCATTCAGCTCCACCATTCATGGCTTTGCTATTCAGGAGTGAGAATGATAGCCATTGATTTTCATTTGTTAATTCGTTTAAAATGAAGAAAATCATGAGCTAAGAAGTGCTGAGGAAAAAAGTCCTGTGTGACGCGTAGTGCTGGGAGCTGTATCAGGAACATGTGCAGCGCAGAAATCTATAGCAGCTAGTGGTCCTGCTCACTTCATTAATTAACTTTCTATTGATCAGATGCTCTGTGCTTTCAAATCATTGTTTTTGAGCTCACTGCTTTCAGTCTTTTTCTCTGGCTGTGGCGCTTCCACTACAGGGACTGCTGCTGTATTATATCAATAGACATGTATTTTTTGCAAAAGGAATAACTTCACTCCACATTTTACTGTGCATTGGCTTCACTTTCAATATCAACAATCATTAAACAATCATAGAACAGAATAAAACAGATCTAAGTATTTGCACGTTGCGTGGTACCCTCAGAATCTGTTCACAAATTACATAACTTTTTATTAAAAAGTTTTTTTGGAATTTGCTGTGACAAGGCAACACACAACCCTCGTCCTTGAGAGTCTTCAGTATAGGCTTCAGACATTTGCTTGAATTCGGTAGCCTTGGTTACAGTTACTGAGAGTTAGTGTTAAGCACATTGTTACACATTGGAGTTTGGAGGTAGAGCTGCCCTGCTTTTCCCTGGTTGTCAACAATGTGGGAACAATATTGTTCAATTTCTATGGACTTCTCATGCTGATATCACAAAAATGTGATTAACCTAATCTCTGCCTCGGCCAACGGAGCCCCTAAGGTGACAAAGTGGCTGTTTTGAATAAGATGTGACCACAAGATAATACAATAAGGCTACAAATGAAGTTTCTAGGCTTCAATATGTTACTTTGTGGCCTCAGTATATTTTCTGGTGGGCACTAGAAACTTTATTTCCGGCCATGCCTTACTGATAAAGTTTCAATATCAACCAGTATCAATCTGCCTCTGTCTTAATGGCATAATTACATGGCTGTTTTCAGTATTCCTTGTTAGTCACTTAGTTGAATGTTAAAATATTAGTTGATTCTCCCGTAACACCACACTAAAACCCCTAAACTATTCAAACGCAGACTGAAGACCCACCTCTTCCTCTTCCACTTGGGTGAATAGCAGAGTAATGTAAATGTAAACTATCTAAATGAACTACCTAAAAGAAGCAGCAGCTGCTTCTTGTTGTCTACATTTTAAAGTGACTGGAAGCAAATATAATACAGCATCTAGAAAAAAAATATATATCCTTCAGATTACTAAAAAACAAACCCAGGCTTCTACTAAACTAATTTCACTCACTTTAGGAATATTTGGCAGTCACTGTTAGCTAGCTGAATGTATATGCCTTTGTGAACATGTGGCCACAATAAGGCAATGAAACAGTAGTAACATTATTTTTAGCTAGGACTCGCACAATGCTACCAGTGCTGGGAAAGTGAAGGCAAATGTGTACATCCTCTGATTCTCTGATCCTCATAAAGCTGCATGTTTTCCAGTTGTCGCTGATGCAACGTCATAGCACAACTAAACACGCTTGGAGGAGAGCTCTAACTGCCAGTTCTTTCATATCAGCTAACAGACACCCACACTGGCTAGCACTGCGTTGAGAGATGGAGGGTCATCTTACATGCCTGATTATTAGAGAGCGAGGCCAATTTGGCTCTCTGGGACTCCAAGCTACGGATGGCTGTGGCATCACCAGAAATGAGCAGCTGGGGTTGTTCAGCCTGGATCAATGAATCTACGAAAAAATACAAAACATACACACAAAACAAACAGTGCAATTTAATAATTCGGTACTAACACTAGCTATACTATAAGCAATGTAGGTTTATAAAAGAAATACTCAGTGAACAAGGCCATCACAATCATTCAATATTAACTGACTATGAAAAAAACTCTTTGCTCATCAGACAAGACTGAACTCGAGGCCCAGGATGTGCTTGTCGTTAAAAGATCATGCCGACGATTGATCTAGAACATAACTCATTGCAAACCCTCAAGTGTAGATTCCAGAGGTTCAAATAAAATTCTACAAGCAGGCATTTTCACCTCTAACCATTCCTCTTACCTCCTACCTCGCTGTCCAATATGAATGAAACGCTCTCGAAGGACCCCAAATAAAAATCCTGTCCTCAGATCAGCTCCTGTGATATTCATATGACTGTATGCACTATAGTTGAACTGATCCTAGACCAGCACTTTTCTCTGAGAAGCTTGATAAATAGGCCTACGGGCCCAGGCTGTCCCGTATGGGGAACGTTACAGGCCCAGTGAACTGCTGAACCTTCAGCCACCTGCAACAACTTCTAATAAAACCATCACCAAGGAGGGAAACTTTGGCAGAGGGGGGGGGGGGGGGAGGGAAAGGGGGGTGAGGAGGGGGGAAAAAAAGTTAACACAGATGTCCAAATAAGAGTGTGAATGATTCATTCTGCCGAGATTAGTGGCCGTCTCCAACGGCAACTTTCCCAGGCCCGTGGAACTCGACGCCTTTCATTACAGCGCGCAGGATTGTCATCAGAAATTGATTTTCTCTCTGAAAGACAAATTGAATCGCATATGAAATACAACAGGACAGACAAAAAAATGCCTGTCTTTGCATTCTGCCCCCCTTCCCCCCTTCCCTTCCTCTCTCCCTCTCTCCTTCTCTTTCTCTCCCTCCCCATCCCTCATTTCCACTACTGCCAGCCTCCTATTGCTCTTTTCTGTCCATCCCCCTCCTCCCCTCCGTCTCTCTTGTATCTGAGTGATCTGGAGTGTTCAAACTTAAATTAAGATTTGCGGCAAGATACACGCTTAAGACCGGTTCCCATAGCTACCTCTCACACACTGTTGTGATTGCATTATAATCCAACAGTAATCAAATCTAAATGAAACAGGGATGATAAGGATGCTATTTTCAGACTTTGTGTGCGAATGTGTGAGTGAGGGAGTAAGTGAGTGAGTGAGAGAGAGTGTACACATGTCTGTGTGTCTGTGTGTGTGTGTGCGTGTGCGTGTGTGTGTGTGTGTGTGATGCCATTTCCACTCTGCCCTGATTTTTTATTACCTTCCAATCAGCTCAGGCTCCCAGCAGCCTTTTTCATTACTTTGGGCCATTGTTTTGGACAAACACAGTTGTAATGAGCTGTAAGAAGAGGAGATTAGCCTGGTCAAATGACACGGTCTGATTGAAGAGATTTCACACATGCACACACACACACACACACACACAGAGCAGAGCAGAGTGCAGCTCTAGAACTAGGCCTTGCTTCCTCACGCTGCTCAGCCCCTCACCAATAATAATAGCACTCATTAAACATTTCATGTTTACTGGAAATTACAGGGCAATAAAGCACGAGAAATCTGATAAATAAATATTTGGATCGTTTGTGGACCTGACTTTAATTTAATGCCATCGTTCAGCTGACTGGAAATTGCTTCTGTCGAGATTAGGAAAGGTGTTTATTTATTTCTTTTTTTTTTATTGTCGGCTTAGTAACTCAATACCTGATAGATTCTAATCACTGTTGCATTAACCCTTTAAACTCTCAAGGTCTAAATGTGGACCCATACTTCAATTACTTGAGACTGGACAGCTCACATATTGCGTATATAAACAATTTATCGTAGCTGCTGAAAAATATATCTAATATTTAATATTCGAATCGCAAGTCTGCTGTTTCAGGCCTCATTTAAGTTTATATTCAAAGCTAAGCATCCATCAAGAAGAGAAAAGCTCCAGATAAGACAGCACCTAGGTCCATTCTCGTGAGCTGTTTGCCATCTTTGTGGCCTGTCAGGAGTATCAGGTTCATAGTCTTTGGCCTTGATTGAGCTGCTTTGTAACTGGAGCCCATTGTGCTCAGACTGCATTGTTTCTTATGAACTCCCTTGTCCAAACCGAAGCTCATCAGCTCGGTCTTGTCTTGCTTCTTTCCATCCTTGGAGGAATGAAGCTTTCCAAAACTGGAAAATCTGGAAGCGAGAAACTATAAAAACAAAGAAAAAAAGAAAAGTGAATGCATTTCCCTGCGTCTCCAACCTTCTGTTGGTAATTACGGTCCAATATGGAAACTACAGCTTTGACTGTTTTATTTCTCTCAGAATGTTGAATGTCCTGTCTTATGGTGTGCTCAGATCATCTTCCTTGGCTGACAAAGTTATAAATACAAATGAAAAACTCAGGCGAGTTCCATATTACCTCAATTTATAATGGCGAACTGTGACTATCAGACTTGAGCTGTCAGATCAGACCATGAATGTCAAAACTTGGTCAAAAAGGAGGGGAAAATAGCTACCTGTATGATCCGGCTGATTTGTGCTAGCCCTGCTGTGGGATTCTAGTAGTATATAAGCACTAATCTAACAGCAAAGCACTTGATCTTTTTTTTTTTTTTACCATTCCTGATTAAACACTGGCATTCAGCACTTGGGAAAGACACCCATATGTTTATTTGACATTTACAAAACTACAGCCCTTGTTTGTAGTGCTGTAGTGCAGTAGTGCTGCTGTTCAAAGTCAGTGACATATCTTGCACTTCCAGGAGGCCTAATTTGTTTGTTGTTTTTCAGATAAAACTATCTATGTCCTCTTCAAAGAAGTATGCAATTTGTTGATTCCTTTGTTAGTTTATGGTATGTCATTGGTTAATCTGTCATATATCTATAAATAGATCTTCGGATCTATCACTGAAGCCCTAACCAATATGAGAGCTCAGTTTAGCTGTATTTACCTAGATACAATGAGGGAAAAATCTGGAAAGTTTCTGTTTAGCTTGTCACAATTTAAACCGTTTTTGTTGCCCAACTAGAACTCAATGGTGAAACTTTCAAACATGAATTTGTACTTACAATAAAAACATTGCCAAAATTCATTAGAGGATCCTGAGGGTTCCTCTATCGCTAACCATAAAATAGCCAGAACATTCTGTGACACTATATGAACAAATGGTAGAATCGGTCTATACACATTGAAGGTGTAAAAAGAATAGTTTGAGACTGAATTTGAAACTGAATTGTGTAAAAAGAACTAAGAACTATACTCGATAGTTACACTAAAGAAAACACATTCAGTCTAGCCAACAATTTCATCTTCTTCAACACCTTTCTGTGATCCTACATGCTGTAGCTGTAATTTCTGCTATTTACTCTACATTTCTTTATTAGTAATGTGAAGTCTCACTGCTGTTGTTGCATTTACTCAATCTGCCGTTTAAACTTTGGGAAAAAGTTGGAAATCTTTTATATTTTGTCAGTTTTAGAAACTCTTGTGTAAAAAACGCAAACAGAAATATAGTCAATAAGTCAGTATCATTTCTCTGGTTGAGAAGAACAATAAAAAGTGCTTTCCCAAACTGTGCTTTGAGATTGAGCTTGCATTTGGGCAGGATGAATACTGTTTACAGTATTTTTTTTAATAATTCAAAATTAGGGTTGTCATTAACATGCAATTTAGCTGACAACAGTCACATTAATGACTCAGATGTATGGTTTGTGTTTTTTTTTTGTTATTTTATTTTATTTTATTCTATGAAAGTACAAATCTATATCGAACAAACTATCGGATAAGCTATTTTGCTTCCTAGCTATCCTCATCAATAACTAATACTAGGTTGTACTGACTTGCTAGTGCACAACATGTCTGTTGTGTCTCTCAAGTCTCTCTTTGGAGTGTGAAAACATAGGCAAAAGCTTGCATGGCTTTCACATGGTATTCACAGGTATCTGACAATTACTGGCTGGTGATTCGTCACAACTCGTAACTCATAATATGGATCTTGCTGGAGTTTACCATATTAAATGGTTAGATTTCTATTTAGCTATTTTTAGTTATTTTATTGACTGTCAAACATAATCTAAGACAAAGACATTAACATCAAACATTTAAGGCAGCCACATACGTTTCTTACTTTTTAAGGTTAAGACATCGCTTTTTACAGCATTGGTACTCCCTGTTTGCTGATTGGCCGTGAGAGCTTTTTTCCAAGGATTGTAGTGACCTGTGTCAGTGAGTCTAATTCCATTGATCTGTCATGTCCACAGGTTGTATGAGAGATGGAGAGAGACACTGAGCACACCCCGGAGGTGCTTGTGGGACAAACAAGGCCTCTGTGTGTGCGTGAGGGGCGCCTGAAGCCCATCATCCTGCTGAAATGATCTTCTCTGCCCTTAGCCACTGATCTACAGACACAGTCACGCTCAGAGAACCCCCCCGTCCTGACGAGACAATACCTGTCTTTCATACCTCCCTTCATTTAATTGGCATTAAAGAGCGGAGGAAGTCATATTTTTCTCATCTTTTCCTGCTGTTGGAGCTCTTGCTGACAGGGTGAGGGGGATGAGATGATGAAAGGAGATGAGAGGAGATGTTTAACATGGAGACTCTTAGGCCAGGAGGACATTTCCCACAGATCCTGCAGGCTTTAACACGTGGTTAACAAAGGGCTTAATCTACATCAAATGTTTCCATACATTCAGAGTGGATAACTGCTTTCTGTATGCGTACAGTAGTTAATCCTCTATACAGCTCCAGTCTTTTTAACATTCCTAAATGGATTTGTGCTTGAAATTAGGGCACTTTTTAATGTCTGTACAATATGCCTTCATATGAACTTTTGGTATTGGTACATTCAGCCTCCTTACCAAAGAGGTTCTTAATGACTCTTTATGATATATAATAGCTGCATGTGACTGACAGAAGCATGTGTTGCCTAGCAGTACTGGAATAGCTGTGGTGTGGGTTGATGGCCTGTGCCACTGTTTTATCCACCTGGAATATCTGGATTGCTGTCGTCTGTCTACCGTCATAATATCAACACAGCACTAGACGGATATGGAAACAGTGTCTGTTCTGGTTTGGCTGGCTTCTATTGTGTCTCATTTAAAAGTCTGGTCTGGGCAGTCTGGGCTGAAACATTCCTTTAAACTCAAAATGAGCAGTTTTTGTTTCTATATGTGGACCACGGACTGGGGATAGAAAGCTACATTTGTAAATTTGACCAACACTTTCAATGATGTGGGCCCTTTACAGATGCCATTAATTTCATTTATTGAGTATAAATAGTATGTATGTGACTTTGGTGGGGCTGACAAATGGGCAGATTCCCTTTTACAAGCCTATTTACAACCCTGTTCTCTTGCCCTTTGAATAAAACTTTTCCTTTTACATAGGGCTTGTGAAAAAAAAAAGATAAGCTCTACTATTATTGACTGCTTTACATCACTATGATCACCAGGGGATTGTGTGTTTAGTGATGCCTCAGGAATGTCACAGCAATTTGTGACAGGAAAACATAACTGGCCTCAATTTCTCTGGGTGGATGGCCCTCCCTCTCCCCCCATCACTCAGCATGATGCTAGTCAGTGCAGGCGTCTGTTAGCTGATGTACAGTAGAGTAGAGTTCCCAGCAGGTAGCTGCTTCTCCACCAAGTGTTTTCAACTGTCCAGTAATGCTGCATTAGTGGCATTTGGAAAAGGTGTGGTAGTGCTTTACATGACTCAGAGCTTATCCAGTAGGCTTTTACCCTACTGGATAAGCTAGTTTATTTGAGATTCCCTAACACCTCAACATGGTTTAAAGCAAGTGTATGTAAATTAGGCAAGCAGTTTACACAGTGCTAATTGGAGGACAATTTGCTTTCAATACTTAGCCTTGTGTAATCCAGTGTAATGCTAAAGAAGCCACCTTTGGACAACAATCTATAAAATCCTTCTAAATGTACAAAGTTCAAGATCAAAGTTCATTTTCCAAAAAAAATAAAAAAATAAATAAATGACCTCCCCAGGCAAACAGTCCTTATGAATATTAGCACCTTCATTCAGACGTGGGAGCCCTATTCACAATAAAGTGTGACATATTGGTTGCTTGTTTCGTCTTGTAAAAGCAATTTTTACACTAAATATAAACGTGAATAAACGTGACCTCTAGCGACAAAAAAAGGCTACAGAGGAGTCCTGTCAGAGTCAAATCACACCTGACAATCAACTCACAACAGTCGACTCTTCAAAAGTGTACAGTACAAAACTGTCAAATATTTTTATTTCAATCCACACCTAAACCTAATCTTAATATAACTGTAACCTACACCTTAACCTACACCTAAACATAATCTTAACCAACACCTTAACCTACCCCCTAATCTACACCTAAACATAATCTTAATCTAACCGTAACCTACACCTTAATCCACACCTAAACATAATCTTAGTCTAACCGTAACCTACACCTTAATCCACACCTAAACCTAATCTTAATCTAACCGTAACCTACACCTTAATCTACATCTAAACATAATCTTAACCTACACCTTAATCCACATCTAAAGCCAATCTTAACCAACACCTTAACCTACACCTTAATCTACACCTAAACCTAATCTTAACCAACACCTTAACCTACACCTTAATCTACACCTAAACATAATCTTAACCTACACCTAAATCTACACCTAAACATAATCTTAACCTACACCTAAATCTACACCTAAACTTAACTTTAATCGATACCTAAACCTAATCTTAACATACACCTTAATCTACACCTAAACCTAATCTTAATTAACACCTTAACCTACACCTTAATCTACACTTAAACATAATCTTAATCTAACCGTAACTTACACCTTCATCTACACCTAAACCAAATCTTAACGTACACCTTAATCTACACCTAACCCTAATCTTAACCAACACCTTAACTTACACCTTAATCTACATCTAAACATAATCTTAATCTAACCGTAACCTACACCTTCATCTACACCTAAACCTAATCTTAACGTACACCTTAATCTACACCTAACCCTAATCTTAACCAACACCTTAACCTACACCTTAATCTACATCTAAACATAATCTTAATCTAACCGTAACCTACACCTTCATCTACACCTAAACCTAATCTTAACGTACACCTTAATCTACACCTAACCCTAATCTTAACCAACACCTTAACCTACACCTTAATCTACATCTAAACATAATCTTAATCTAACCGTAACCTACACCTTCATCTACACCTAAACCTAATCTTAATCTAACCGTAATTTACACCTTAATTTATGCCTAAATTTATGCCTACCCTTGTTCTAAACCCTTATACTAACTTAACCACACTAAAAAGGGATGAATCATTACAATCTTTCCAGTAATTTCAATTATTTCATATTTTGTTTTATCTCCACAAAGTTGTAAATAGCAGGCTTTTGTCCAACACCATCTCCCAGCTCTGTTTTATCAATTCTTTTTCGCACACAACAGTGCTACTAGTGGACGGGGGGGAAAAATATTTTTGGTCTGAAACAATCAACCTATTCAGTTGTTTCTGTGTGAGATAATGTTGCCCTGACCTAGAACAAATGTCCATCAATGTCAATCTTTGCATTAATGCAAATGTAATGCATTGCATTTATTAACATTATTAAATTATGTTTTACACATTAAGTTTAACAGTTTATCCTCCCACTTTTGCATGACAGGATGGTTGGGTTAAGCTTGCCGGACCCTTTCTAACATGAAAGAGCAACAACAAAAGCAAGAGATTTTAGTTTGGAGTACTTCTTAAGAGAAAGACAATCATACTCCCAGACTCAGCACACAAAACACAAAAAAGTCAGGCTTTATTTTTGTGTTCTCATAAATAAAACATGCTGGCACAAATTAAGATTGCTTTCCTTTGGCTAACTGTCTTTAGAATGAACAGTATTGTAAAGCCATTGACATTTGATATTGAAGTGCATGGTTCCGCACACAGACGTGCACTGATCCGCAATCATTTCAATTTCGTTCCTGTCAATAATCTGTTGAGAAAATCACGTTTTTGTCCTTCGTCGCTGTGCTCGAAAAACCGCTCCGCACTTTCAGTCTATTTCCCGGCTGCAGGCCGATGCGGCGGAGCACCCTGTAAGGTGTCAGGGTAAATAAAAAAGATAAAAGCAGTCCTTGAATGAAGTGGGGCCACAGCCAAGTGAAATATGCCCCCAATTACTGCAATGGGTGTACAGGCCTAATAAAGTGAGCGTCCTTGCAAGATGCCGCTGCTCTATAATGGAGCTGGGCTAATTTGCTTTGACTGATGAATTTTTGTCTCCCGTCGCGCTGGGTTGAATAATTATGAAATTTATCACAAGACATAGTGACTCATTAAGGATTAGCGAGCTTTCATTAGAGTGATGTTGTTCTGAAGGCCGCGCCTGCTCTGATCAACATAATTACGGGCCCTACAGAGAGAGGGCTCGTCAAGGTGTGTGTGTGTGTGTGTATGGGGAGTGTGTGTGTGTGTGTGTGTGTGTTTAAGGTGACACCAAAACACTGCGTAAATAAAACACTGCATTGCTGGTAATAAGAACACTTTTTGTTAATATTTTGCCTGACCGATAGTAAGAGTTTCATTAACTTTATGCTCCACACAGCAGGCCGTACCTGCGCGGAGCTGGAGTAGGGCCTTGCTGGGCTTATCATTCATGTACAATTACAGTAATGATTCAGCCCACATACTTTTATTACTTTCTACCAAGTGGAAACTCATTTTTCTGTCACGAAGTAACAAAGCCAGGTAAAGCAAGGTATTTCATTCCGCTCCGAATCAAAGCGAGTCTCTGAGAGTATCGTACAAATTCTGCTTTGTTTGGAAGAAATACGGTTTGGTTTCGAGTATCAAATACCCATGGCAGGAAACTGGGAATTTCTATTCTGGACAGCAGTTCAGACGTCAGGACTGGTCATCAGGTCTGGTCATCAGATATGATGAAATCAGGGGTTGCTTAATCTTTCAATGACCCCTGTTAGTGCATGCCATTGCCAACCAGTCTCCACAACCAAATGGAAAAAGGGAAGTGTTAGAATATCATTTCACTGAAATAATTAACCCCTTAACACCTAACAAGGCATAATATTTAGTAACTACAGAGACTTCTGTACAAACCGGCCGGGCTATTCTTCGATAACAGAAGATTGTAGTAACATTTTCGGCCCACTGACAGACCATAGGCTTTTTAGAGGGGTTCATTAACCTATCCATGCTCTGCCCACTCATGTATTCTTTCTAAGAATTGTGAGGTTGGGCAAGCTTTTCAGAAGCTTCTACAAGAATCCCATTATACTTCTCCATCGAGAAACACCAGACTTGCACAGAGGCATGGTTGGGCCCCAGAGAAATTCTGCTAAATCTCATGAAATGTAGTCACAGTTGTGGGGCAGCTGTGAACTGAAGGTTAGAGAAGCAGCATTGTGATCTGATTGGGCATGCTTTTGAGTGATACACATAACCTTCAACTGTTTCCTAGGTGCTGCAGCTAGGGCTAGTGTGTATGTGTGTGTTCACTGCATGGATGGGTTAAATGCAGAGGTCACATTTCTATGTGTGCAACGCAAACAGCGATTGAGTGATCTAATGACCCAGACTTCCTACTATGGGCGTGAGGCCGACTCTACGTCCGACACACTTTAATCTCCAGTGCATGTGTTCCAATCAGCCACTTTTCTTCTATACATGAACCCGTAACAAGAGTATGTGGCTAATACACTTCCAGAATTTACTGCTGCTGCTTAGTGTGAGTAGCATGTCACCAAATGCAAATAGAGAATAAACCAATTGCCTCATTTTATAATCACAAGTCATCCTGACTCAGAAACCGCTGTTTTAAACAGGTGTTGCCAGTAACATTGTGTTCAGAAAGAAGCTGACCCTGCACTCTGACCCCAGTTTTCTAAGCTGGAATATGCAAAGAGAAAAGTTTTGTTGTCCTGTACTTGTAATGCTGTTCACAAAACCAGATCACTTGGTCAACCTTAACACACCGGAACATACTGCACATAATGGCATTAATACGCACAAACACTCAATCATAATCGCTGGACTACATATTCACACAGCTTATTTATTGGTGTAGTCACTTAGATTGCACCTTAAGTCACTCACTTTGCACTTTGCACAAATTTGTATTTACTGTCTATTGTACTTGTCTTGTGTTTTGTTTGTTGTACTACTTGCACTACTATCCCATGTCCTTCTCTATCACTGCACCAGAGATTTCGCCTGACAGTGTTTCAGTGTACTGTAAAACCCTGTATTAGTAATAATGACAATGTTTAATTTAATTGAATTCTTCTACCATGAATAATTTGGTTACTACCTACCTCTTGTGTAGTTATAAGCGTGAGGCCACATACAGCACCAGTCCTGGATCAATGTGTGCTGATCATCACACCTAAAAGCATTTGATCCAAATGCTAGGGGGACCATATTTTTATGTTCTCAAAAAAGAGCACACTTGGGACACATGGGTATTTGCCATAGTTAGAATGTTGTGGCTGGCGGGATTCACGTATCTCTCAAATCATGCCACTACAGTATGTTAATGTACATTAATACATACACATTTACTCATTTAGCAAGACCAATAAATAGCCTCAATTGCCTATCTGACCAAATCATCTCCTCTCAGTTCAACATACAACTTAGGTCTATTTAAGCCCCCACCCCCAGCCATCCAAGCCAAGATATCCTAACTACAGTGGATACCCATATGTCCCAATGCTTTGAAGATGATGATCAGCACACATTTAACCATGTGTGTCCAAATGTTTGGCTGGTACTGTACACATCCTTTAGGCTTTAAGGGGGTGAAGTAAGTGCTGGTAAAAACATTCAGATTGGATCACAAACCAATTTTAAACACACTTAATAAAATGGTTATTTGGAAAAAATAGGCCAGACAAACATCTGCATCGGGGCCATATTATGCACACCATACTATACAATTGTTTATAACTGTGTTGTTCAATTATCTGTAAACAATCATTTTTTGGGCTGATAATCAACATTCAAGCAAACACTAAAGCAGGGATGCACTTGTTAGAGCACGGATTTGAATGTGAAGTAAATAATGCAAAGCAATGTAATTCTTTATTTATTTGATCTCAGCCATAAATATGTATTGGCGTGAAAAGCGTGTTTAACCAGAAAACAAATGCCTCACGCCCCCTCGGGGATCCTCGTGCTGCAGTTTGGAAACCACTGAATAGTTTCGGCTTAATCTGACAAATTAGTCCGCAGTGCTGCGAGTAGCCAATTACCCAACTGCACGCATGAAATCACAGTTTTATCATTGTTTACAACAATGTAATTACAAACAAGCTTTGCCAAATAAATGATCTGAGAGACTAACATATGAGGGCCCCTAATCGTCTTTTAATGACATACATAATGTATAATTGCGTGCTGAAGACGGGGAGAGAGCGGAACTCTTGATGAAGTTTCTCCCGAACGTTTAGCTCGGCAAGCGCCCTGCCCGATCCGTCCTGCCGCTTTGTCTGGTTTTCCAAGATCACTGTGCCATTTATTAAGGAATTATCTATTAGTATTTAATTAAGCTCACTTATTTGCTCTCAGCTGACACAAGATTGATCAGAGCGATCGATAGCAGCATATTAAAGGAATGACTCCAGGCTTTTTTTCAGGCCGGAGAGTTGGGAAACAACTGATCCATCTTGTAATACGCTGTTCAATATTTCTGCATCACATCACCCATCCAGCCAGCACAGATCAGACCGGTTTACCTGAACGAAGCAGGTCATACATTATACCTCTCCATAATGGAAAAACTAAAAGGTTAACATCAAGTAATCCTGGGCTGAACTCTATAATAGAGCCCAAATATCATTGATTTCATGTTTGATTAATTGCTTACACTTTATTGTGATGGCTGCCTGCAGCTTATCTGGAAATGCTCCAATACAAATGAGAACATGTTTATTAATGGTCTGGTGAAATAGTTGTGGATGGTTACCAGCATTAGGGTTAAGGTTAGGGCTGAGATTAACATTAGTGACCAAATGACACTGGGTGGAGAAAATGACATTGAATGGAATAGCTATTTAGTTATATGTCAAATGTAAGTTAATGTTAAAACGTAAGTGAGCGTCTCCAAAGGGTCTTTTTAAAGCATGTAGGGTGGTCTTTTAATGTGCGAATCTCAAACTTAACCCATTCCCTCACATATTTCTGAATGAAACATAATATTAGTGCTCTGTAAAAAACAGTTAAACTATAAAGCAAATGATTACACAGGTTTTTGAGCTACCTTAACTTGCTTACACTAGTGTTCACCCACCTCAAACTTCTTAGTTTAATTAAATATCATGGCACACACTATCATACACTGCCAGCTGAAAGTTCAAACCTCGCCAAGGTTTGTATTTACACTCTTTTGATGATGGGGGGGGGGGGGGGGGGTTTAAGACAGTTGCATCAATTAAAAGTCCCTAAATTTGTGTATCCAAAAATGTGTAATACTCTGTAAAAACAAAAAAAGGGGCTTGTCTTGACTTTAAAAAGTAGCCTTAGCCTGTGTTCACATTAGCAGGCGTGACTCAAATCAGATTTTTGCCCTAATGTGACACAGATTCGATTTTTATCAGTGCTGTGTGGATGTGGCGAATCCGACTGATTTGCACTCGTAACTCCTGTTGTTTCTGCTTATGAATGAACTATTACTATTAAGTTTAAGTTTAAGCATTGGTTGAATGTCATGTATCATGTATTGCGTATATTCTTGACCCTGTTTACTCCTTGGACACTTGGACATCCGTCTTGAGAATCAGGATTATATCTGGATCAGGCCAAGCCACATACAACTGCATGTGTAAACACACCCAAGACTGAAAACAGAGACAAATCCGATCACTCAATCCACTTCAGGAGGTGGTCTGAGATGCATCTGAGCCACATGCTATAGCAGTGTAAACACATCCTTCTCTCCAAGGCACATTCAACAACCAGAACTCCTCCCGGTACAACCTAAACACCTGTAATAATTGCCATGCCACAAGCAAATTTGCATGTTCTGTCCCACACAGTGATCAGATTTCAGTCTGGCTAAGCGGAGACGCATTTGACTACCAAGAGTAAATGCATGAGGCTAAAATACAATACAATGCAGATACCAGTGACATGAAGTGACCAGGTGTAAACAGGGTCATTGTGCACATGCGTGCCGTTTAGGGACAGACTAAATTGATGTCATGTCATGTGAACATAGCCTACGTAACAAAGTAACAAGGCTTACTTCAAATTTAACAGTTATCAAACATCAGATAAACCATTCATATTTTAAGTGCTGTACGTTTTATTATTGACTAACTGAAGTTAACATTTTAACTCAATATGTTTCAGATTATTTGTTCAGGTAAAAAAAAGGCTATAGGTCAACATACTGTATTTCAGCTGGACATTTACTGAGAGTCAGCTAGTTGAGCAGTTTGACTCATTTACATGGAGGGGGCATGATGACAGTAGAAAGTGACACATGATTTCATGCACTGCACGCTGGTGGTGTAGGCAATCCGACAAAGTTTAAGAAGCAAGCGAAACAAAACACAAAATAAAACATTTTATAGAAAATGCAGTGATGAATTGTGATGAATATAAGCAGTGAATTTTAAAAAAGGTCCATTTTGATTTCAGCTCAACTTCCTTTCCAGTTGTCCCCAGCTGTAAGAGCTCTGAACTAAATTAAGTGTGTTTTTGCAGGATAAAGATGAAATGGTTTAGGAAATCCCTTAGAACTGGAGTCCAAAAGTGTGGATCTAAGGCATTAAATCCATGAATTACAGCCTGAGTGTTTATGCTGATTGCGTTTTAATACAGACTGCAGTAATAATTGTAATCATTAAGGATGAATATATCTTCAGCATCTCACCATTGCATTAAGCATGCTCCTCCAGTTATGTTTCTCGCTTTAAAAAAGCACACTTCAAAGGCCTACTACTGTGACACCCAAGAATGGATTACTGGCCAGACTAGTGGGACCAGTGCCCAGGGGCCTCTGCCTGCCAGTGACGTCATGGGGCCTCAGACCACAGGGCTTGAGGTGCCTGGTTTACTTCATCCACTGCAGCTTGAACAAATAGCCCTTGAATATGTAGTGACTAAAGAACTGAAATAAATCAATAAATGTTAATTCAATAATATAAAATGCTGAAGTCATGTGAAAAGGTTAGGACACCCCTTTCCTGGACAGTAGAGACAGTCACTCCAACAAACGCAGGCCACTGATGCCCTTGATTTTGGAAGAAACAATGAATGAGCAGGTGTCCCAATACTTTTGTCTGAAGACACATATACCGTTGTCTGTGTACATCAGAAAAAAATAAATAATTATTGTCACAATCTTTTCATTTTTTTCACAATACTTCAGTACCGCTGAAAGTTCCACAATGTCTTCTAACTTGCCAAGATCAAGGCCTCTCAACTCCTTGTTAGTGACCATAATTGACTACATCTGGTAGCGTCTCTGTGCCCCACATAAAAAATGGCTTTTTTGACAGAAGTCATTGGATTGACCAACACACAGTTTAGTCCTCAGTGCAGATATGAAAATGATGATTTACAGTAGTCAGAAATGTCCCTTGGAGTCCATGTTTTGGAATGGCCTTCCCAAAGTCATGACCTCAACCATAATCAGTCCACTTAATTCAACTCAAACCAAATCTGCCTGGGAGGGTGGTCAATCTTCTTCCTGGTGGCTTATAAAAGCATCTGGTCAAGGGACATTTAACAAAATATTAGATGTGCTGTAAGCATCATTTTCAGCATGTGTTGATGTCAACCACCAAAACCCCACCTACCCAAAAAAATAATACTAGTGCACCAAATTCTTGCATGTTGTTTCATATAAGATGTGTGTTGAAATCACAGCAAGCCCAATACTGCCATGACATGCATGTCCATGATGAGTGTATGTAAATCTCTGACCACAACTGTAATTGAAATACACTGAAAAATACACTGTGCTGTCTTATCACTTACCAGCTGTTTCCTAAAAGTGCGAAAATTTCAAATACAAATAAAAATAATTTTAAAAAGAGCGCCTAAGGTTGATGTTGTTTTGTATAAGCACATTCCGCCTCTATGATTCATACATAAACATCATTCAGTGATATTACCAAGAAGATGCTCTTGTATGTGTACCGATATGCTTTAGGGCCCTAATTCGAAGTCCTACAATGCGAAAGCGTAACGTTATTAAACTATTTATATGTGTTTCTTTCTTAGCAGCTACTCCACTGGTTTCCTCCTAAGAACGCACTTCATTTTGAGGTCTCTCCGAACCTCCACCCACAGAAATCAATCGAGTTTGATATCTTTTACTTCACACAGGCCTTAAATATTTAAACTGTACTTCATATTGTTGTGCTTTTTCAAATCTGCTCTATTGGAAGAGTCACTATAGGCTGGTGGGGATGGGCTGTTTTCTGCAGGGAACCCCACAATACCCCTCCTTTTTATTGTGTGAATATCATATTTCAAAAAAAAAAAAAAAAAAAAAAAAAAAAAAAAAGGCAGAAGAGGGAAGTAAGTAATTTTTCTTGCCCATTTATGAAAAGCTCATTAAAAACAGCCGAAGAACAAACAAAGCTTTTCCTTTGAGGCACCCATTCAGAGTCGTCCCCTAATTTCCCTCTAGTTTTAATAGTTGAGATAAATTAATTATTCCTTTGTGGAAAATACATTCTTTGCCATCTTTGGCTCATTGTTCTAGCAGGAGAGAATGGTGCCTAATCCAGGGTGGAACAGAGTTTCTCTTCCAGCAGGGAAATCAGGCCGCGCTCCGCAATCAACCACGACCACTCACAATTAAACCATTAAGACGGCCTACAGGAGACGCTTTACACACTGTACATCTTATTAATGAATCCGGAGGCAACTCATAATTGTGCTGTTTTTGTCCCGAACTGATTAACTGCCCACTAAAACCCTGTCTCAGAACGCCATGACACTTTTCACCTTCTGACTCTTCTGAACATTTCGCCATTCAGGAGTGACAGACCAAGCTGAGACTAAATGCCTGCACCACTGCAGTGGGCATCATCTATCACACTGTCATCACAATCACAAATGAGCAACCCTCTTAAACCACTAGGTCCGATAGAGATCTATTGCCCTTTTGCGGAAGTGTGAGCAGTAAGCAGCACTACTTCAGCAAGTTCTTGCGCTGGTGTCTTTCTACTCTGTGCTGGAACCACACACAACTCTCAAGTCTGAGGTAAAGCTGGGCAATATGACGATATCCATCATTAGTGTGATAAACTACATCACAAAATGCATTAAAACAGAGAGATATTAAGACATATTGTGTGTGAAATGCACAGCTATGTCAAAATACTATGATTTTGGAATGAGCTCGGACCATCATATCAGCTTCATCTGCCATATAGGAGCACTTTGTAGTTCTATAATGACACTCTGTGGTCCATCTGTTTCTCTGCATACTATGTTAACCTCCTCTCAGCCTGTTCTTCAATGGTCATGACCTCACAGGACCACCACAGAGGAGTGGTGGTGGTGGTATTTGGGTGGTGGTTAATCAAACGCAGGGTTTTCGCGAGGTTTAGTGGGCGGTGCTGCTGGAGGGAGAACAGTCCACCAACCAGAAACATCCAGCCAACAGCGTCCTGTGGGCAGCATCCTGTGACCACTGATGCAACACAAACTGTGCAGCAACAGATGAGCTTCTCTCTTCAACTTTACATCTACAAGCTGACCCACTAGGTAGGAGTGTCTAAAAGAGTGGACAGTGAGTGGACACAGTGTAGCACTGCTGCTCCATGCTGATCCATTCGAACGAGGGAAACATTCACACTAACACACTCACCGCCATGTCAGTGTTACTGTCACCACAGTCCTGAGAATGACCCACCATCCAAATAATACCTCCTCTGTGGTGGTCCTGTGGGGTGCTGATCACTGAAGATCAGGGACAGATGGACTACAGTCTGGCATTACAGATCTACAGATATTCTGATACTGCTGGACGTCCTAACAAGTTCTACTGCAGTTCTACAGGGTTCTCTGTATTACCCTGTCGTAACACCACCATGACCCTTACTGTGGTTCCTCTAATAATCTAAAAGCTATTAGAATGCTGGCACTTCCATTCAGACCAGCCGAGACCACCAACTTTAGCCCAGCAGAGGACAACAAGGATACTTTATTTTAAGGGGGTAGTTTTGGAGTCCATGCAATTCCACTTCTTGCCAGATGATGGCGCCACTGTGTAAGAACACGTGCGGAAAAATCGCATTGTCTTTCAGTCAAAGGAGCATGAAACAGCCCGTGAACTTCGTGCAACTACCAACTACCAAGAACGACTGTATTACCTAAATAAGATCATTATAAAGAGCACAGAAAGTTTACCAAAGCAGACTTATAGGAAACTCCTAGACTCAATTAACATGATAATAATAATGTACTAATATAATAATAATACGGTCAGGAAGCAGCCCGTTGTGTTATTAACGTTATTAAACGTTATAAAACGTATAAAACAGACAGGCACGATTTAGTTCAGCAAAACAGACAGAAATCAGTGAAACTTTTGACCGAAAGAAAAAAAAAAAAAAAAAAGAAAAGGCCGCGTTTGGGTGTGTCAGTGGTTATAGGCAGGTAGGAGGGGGGGGGCAGTCCTGTTTAATAAAAGAAACAGCATAAAAATTCATATTCAGCTGCAATTCACCTCCTGTACTCGGGACTCAGTGTCGGGCTCTTCTGATTGGACGGATCCGTTCGTCCCCCTGAACGGAGCGCGCCGCGATTGGCTGGCGGCGGGTTGACGTGCGGTGGAGGGGGCGGGGCCTCGGTGTTTTTTTAGTTGTATTTTCTCTCTGTCACTCTGACACATGTAGAGAGCAGCGCGAGCGGGGACGAGAGCACAGCGCCGGAGATTACGAGCCCACACACTTCATTTCTGACCACCCAGACCAGCCGAAACCTTGATGGGAATTACCGACAGCGTCTGCGAGAGCGAGCTGAGCGAGAATACGACCGTGTAGGTCTCCCGAGAGAAGCAGAAGACGGGCGAGAGGAGGCGAGGGACGGCCGGCACCAGTGGAAATATAATCTGAAAACTCCATTTGCTGAAGTGGCTCCGTGAAGCCAAGCTGCGCAGCAACTGCAGCTCTCCCGCCTGTTACAGACCTCATGCCCCTCCTGCAGAGCCGCTGACTTTTCTGGACATTTTGTTTTCTTCTTGTCTTTTCTTTTCAGCTTTACTCTGAGCTTTGAGCGCTGTTCTCGGTCGTCCGCGGGACAGAGAGCTCCAGGCACCGCATTTAGACGAGGTGTGAGAAAGAGGTGAGTTTATGCGCTTTATGATGATTGCCGGACCGGTCCAACTTAGCTATCTCTAGCTACACCCGCTTAGTCAGGCTAGTCTGTGGGCAGCCTGCATTTATTCACCCTGTTTATTATTATTATTATTATTACTATGCTCCGCTCCGTGTTGCACCGCTGGCTCTGTTGACTTCGAGCCTCCCATTAGTTCGGATTAAGCCCGTCTCTCATGGCCGTGTGCTTCATAGGCAAGAACAGCGGAGGACAAGCGGTAATGTCAGCTAGCTAATGGTCATAAGTTACACTCTCCGGGCTTGGCTGTGTAACGCCGCTGCACGGTGCACTCCTGAGTGCCTTGCCTGTACTCGGAGCACTATGCCTTAATAAATCACGGGGGGGGGGGGGGGCGGGGGGGGTAGCTAGCTAGCAGCCACAGACATCGCCTTACCCAACTGTAATGCTTTCGGATCCGGCCTTTCTAACGTGTGCTAATGAACAGACAGCGCGTGTTTGTTAGTCAGGTCTGCCACCGCCGCGCTTATCTGCTCCAGATTTCGTGCTTAAACTGCATGGCCGTGTAATTGCTTGAGTTAGCCCATTTAAGTTAAAAGCTTTCCCTCCTCCTCCTCCTCACCCACCTTCAAATCTCCCCTTCCTCTGTACCCGGAATGAAACTTGACGATGGTCCGATCTTATTTATCAGGAGGAGTCCCTTTCTGTCCAGCCCCCCTGATTCATCTGCTTTTAGATTTAATCAGCACTAAGGTATTGCTTGTCCCTAAGAGCCTCCGCTAATGGGGTTTATACTGAATGCCTCTCTCAGTGCAACGTTTTTCTACCCCCCCCCCCTCCCCTCCCCTCCCCTCTTCTCTTCTCCTCCGCCTTCCTCCTACCTCCTCCTCCTCCTCCTCCTCCTCTAATTACCTTTCAACACAGATTTGGCTTAGCCCGCCATGAAGGCTAGCCTGACGAAATTGGAAAGGATTAAAAATTAAAATATATTAAGTTAGTTGAAGGGCGGAACTGAGAAAGATGCGTCTGTCGAATACAAATAGATGAGAAGATACGGTGGGCTGCTGGTGGTGTTGGTGGTCGTGGCTGTTAGCTAATAGAGCTGCAGCAGCTTTGAGAAGGACAGCACCGTCAACATGGGCTTGAATGGGCTCCTAAATGTTGAGTCTGAGGTTCATGACTTGTTGGTGTCCAATCCTTTCATCGGATAACCGAACCAGAGTCTGTAGACTTCTCCCAATGTCCCCAACCCAACTTTCAGGGCCTCCCCACAAGCTCTGCTCTCCCTCTCTACTGGCAGCAGCGCCCAGCCTAGCCGAGCAAAGTTGAGGGAAAATCAGACTATGGAGAGTGAAGGATGGCACGACTGGACTAATGTGCTGTTTAAAAGCCCATTTTAAACAGCTCTACAAAAGCCAGCGCCTCTGTAATTGTTCCAGAGGGCCTGAATGTTATCAGTGAGCACACATTTATCACCGAAGGACCAAAGAGCAGACCTCAGCATGTAGATAAAGATCAAGGACAGACTAGTACTTCAGTTCAGATCGGCCGCGGATGCACCTCATAACATTTGAAATCGTCCCGTGCGCACCAGATGATCTTTATCGGAACAACAGTTAGCCACGACTTCTCAGAGATGACTACGACTGTCCCGAGTTAGGGTGGACAGGCTGGCTGATCTTGGTTCCAGGCCCTGGAGTCATCAGAACTTCTGCTGAATATAAAAGTAGTAGGACTACAGGGCTCATGTCCTCAGCAACCCCCCCCCCCCCGACAAGTATATGCAGACTTTATTACTTCAACCTCAACGGGTGCAGTTTTTAGTTCGTAAGTCAAGCAGCAAACTTGGTTTCCTGTGTTTTTTCAGCATGATCCCGACTAACACAGCGTCCGCCTGTGTGTGTGTGTTTTAGCAGGGACAATGGTGAACCCTGGAGGCAGTGCCCAGGCTGCACCTGTCGGAGCAGGCTCAATGTCGTGGAAGCGGTGTGCGGGCTGCGGGGGGAAGATCGCTGACCGTTTCCTCCTCTACGCCATGGACAGCTACTGGCACAGCCGCTGCCTCAAATGCTCCTGTTGCCAAGCCCAGCTAGGAGAAATCGGCACATCCTGCTACACCAAGAGCGGCATGATCCTCTGCAGAAACGACTACATCAGGTCTGGGCTTGGCGTAGATGTGTGTCTGTGTGTGTATGTGTATACTGTGTGCACTGTTGGGACTAAAAAAAAAAGTCCTGGCACTGGAGAAGAAGCAGAGAGCTTTTTACAAACGCTGATATTTCAGACATCGGGATCTTTTTGATTACTGAGGCTAAAGTTAGGGTTATGTTTTGGGTTAGGCTCTTACATATTGGTAGTCGCGTATGTATAACACATACGGGACATACGGGAAAAAAAGAAAGTCGTGTTTTATGTGTGCACCATCGTATCATTTTAATGCTATGTGATGCTTCCTGGTAAAGGCAAACGACTTGGCATGAGGTTTGAGACTGAACGCACGGTGGCTGATCACGCATGTTCACATACAGGCAACAATAGGAAAAGTTAACAGAAAATGCTAAAACAAACAAACAAACAAAAAAAAAGTCAGACGTAGAGACTCCTACCCTTGCCATTGCACCATGGATCTTTAAGGAGAAACTGAGACAGTTTGTACATCTGGTCAGCGAGGCGGTTTGATAGCCACATGAAATAACATTTGGAATGTAATGATGAGAACGAGCGAGGGACATTAAGGGGAAAAAAAGTTGTAAGGCGTTGGGCGTCCCACAGAGTGCGGTGGATTTTCCATTGAGAACATGTGTGTCGGATTCTGCCACGGCGACGCTCGTTAAAGCCCCGCCGGCCGAGTCCTCCCTGGGCCGCTCTCAAGAAAACAGGTCAAGCCATTGACATGTTGTCAGAGGTCGAGATGGAAGGGATTCTTTCTGCAGAACATCTGCGAGGCACTGCGTTTTTGAGTGTGGAGGAAGGGGTGGGCACAGCGCAAGGCCGCGCCGTGGTTTCCTCAAGAAGACGGTAGGAAACTCTGCTGCCAGGCGGGGGCTAACCTTCGACCAGGCGAGAATTCCAAGGGCTTTTCTCATCCTGTCTGGTGTGTTTGTGAACCAGAAAGAGATGATCTAATTAGCGAAAAAGGGCCCTTTTAAATATTTATATAAGGCTGTCTGACACTTAGAGCGAAGGCCGGGTGACTGAAGTCTCACTCGCCTAATGTGGATAGCCTGATTTGACAGGACAATCACTCAACACTTTGACCTCTGTGAGGGCAGGTGAAGTGCTTCGGGGCTGGAGAAGTTCAGCCTGTATGTTTAAGAGGTTTGAGGGTGGAAGTAGTTAATACCGTTGCAGGGTCTTCCATGACTTGTACAATGAATAGCTGGAAACCAGGTTCCTTTGACAATGAATTCATACCGAAGATAGATCAAAAGTTTCATAAACTCTGCGCAAGTCCGAAAGAGCACAGCGACACATCGCCCGTGATGTATTCTAATCTTCCAGGCTGTTGGAGAGAGAGAGTGTTTTTGGCTGCAGTCTAGTCATTAGTGTGTGTTTACCTTGGCTCGCGCCGTGGGCTGGATCGTTTCGGCGAAGTCCCGTTTCCACGCTGACGCTACAGCGGCAGGTGTGTGTGCACGCATGTGTGCGTGCGTGCGTTCGTGCATATGTGTGTGTGTACCGGGGCAAACCTGAGAGGACGAGTCCGAATGTGAAAGAGAGTGCCTTCACTCTTTCCACTGCACCTGATCTGCAGGGATCAAATCCGCGGGACTCCTTCAGTGGGGTAATGGGCCTACACCCCTAATTAAAAAGAGCAGGCTGGAGAAAAGTGCCTACACCTTTCTCTTTGTAATGAGCGAGCAGCTCACACAAGCCTGTGATCTGAGGAGAGATAAGAGAGAAGGACGAGAGAGGGAGAGAAAGAGAAAGAGGGAAAAAAGGGGAGGAGGGGGGTGGTGGTGGTGGAGGGGGAAAAAAAACATCTGACAGTGAGTCCACACAATTAAAAGCTTTAATTAGAGTCCCCCTCCATTTTCCTTTAGTCCTGATGGGTTTTATCTAATGAGATCTAGTCCCTGGCTCCGATTCGCTCGCAATGACGTGTCCGAAATGAATGAGGGCCACATCGCAAACAAAACATTTAATTAACCAAATTGGCTTTTGAGAGAGGGAGAGAGAGAGAGAGAGACAGAAAGAGAGAGAGAGAGGAGGTAGGATTATTGCGAAGGCCAGTCCCCTCTAGGGGAGTGTGGGGTGGGTGCATTGGTGGTGGGTGGGTTTAAAGGGGCCTGTCTTATTTTTGTAATGGATTATTAAATTGGCCTTGCAGTGTAAATAATGGAGTTATATATCCTGACTGACTTATATTAATACCACTGAAGCAAAAACACTCAGCCGATTGATTGGGACCCGGGAGTGAGAATGCATTGCATTTCCTCTAATGCGAGATGAGGTGAATGGCCTGGGATGATGCCCATCTAATTTCAATCAGGCAGATGCCACAAACACCATGCACAGGGGCAACTGCTGTCAGCCACGCTGGCGCTGCCTCTTCAGATTTCACCAGCTTTAACCCAGCACCAGCCAGGGCTGCGGGTTCTGCAGAGAATGTCGAGCTGTGGAAAAGACTAAAGCATAGAAGAAGCACTTCCATGTTTGTACTGGAGGTGTGTGATTGGGAAGAAACTTTGCAACACATCAAGTGATGGTCCTTTAGACTTTTCCATGGTTCTTCGCACTTCGCACTCACACAAACGAAAGTGGGTCTTTCATGGCATCGCTCACTTTTTTTGCATTGTAGCTCCGTAAGTTACCGAATCAGCAGGCCTGTAGTGAGAAACCGTGGCTGAGCAGAATCAAAACATAGTAATGTCTGATTCAGAGAATCGAGTCACGGAGTCTTTGCAGTTCAGTAGCGTTGAATTTAGCCGTTGGCATGAAGTTCCCTCACAAATCAGGCGTGTAGTGCTAAGCTGACGTTCCATTAATCGAGCTTTACTTGTAAAGGGGCCTTTAAAAACAGTTTAACAGCGCTGACTTCATTCCGTCCGGTTGTATTTTTCCGCTTGGCCCCTGACGTTCCGTTACACCACCAGGTAAAAGTGTGAAATTGGCCGTTCCGCTGTGCGTTCTGCCTGTTTCGGATCACATCTTTAGGCTGGAGGTGTGTTATTTGTGTGGGTTTTGGAGGACAGCGAGAGGGGAAGAGAATTCATTTAGTTAGTGACTTGCCATGTGACAGCGGAGGGAGGGGGAGGAGGGAGGGTACTGTCCTTTTAATTGAATAGACCTGGGTAATTAAATGGCACTTTTCCAATAGGACGTGCTAGGTAAATCTAATAGTTGGTTATTTAATATCACTTTGAAGTTAGCCCACTCGAGCACTCTGACAGCGCACAAGCTTGTGAACTATTAGGCCAGGAAAAACTGGGATCTCAGAAATTAATTAAATTGCATGCAATTTAGGGGAAACGTTTATCTTGATTTGTCATAACAGAATTAATTCAAGGCCTTCAATCCACTTGGGACTAGATCTGTTACTCTGAATTAACCAAGTGTAATTTGGCTGCGTTTTTTTTTTTGCCCCCTCCCCTCCACTATCTCTCTCTCTCTCTCTTTCTCTCTCTCCTGCCTCTCAACCCCCCATCACCATCTCTTTCTCTAATGTAGCCTTGCCATTATGCAAAGCCGGGCTTAAGTATCAGGCCCAGTGCTTTTAAGGTGCTTTGGCTGCTAATGTTGAGAGGCATTTTTATAATGGACTGTGATGCAGAAATCATTGTTGTACTACCTTACATCACTCCGCTCAAAAGGTTCTGCTCTAAGAGGCCAGCATTTGCCAGATGGCCCTAAATTGCTCTGCTAGGTTGTAATTCACCTCACAGTCAGCATCCAAATTAAATCCAGTAGACGTCGTCTATGGAGTGTAGACAGCTCCAAATTTTTTTTGGTTCCTTTTTTTTGGTGTCTAATAAAAGACAGACGTGGCCAGCGCTGTCTGTTTTTATCCCTCTGCTTCGAAATGGAAAATGTTAATAAATCAACATTCTGTGATGTTTCGTTGACAAGACCATCTTTCGTTATGTATGATTGATCGCCAGAGCGAATTGCCCGGAGGAAAGAAAGAAAGAACAACAACAAAGAGAGGGGAAAAGCCGGAGAAAGCGGTGATTTGAAGAGAAGGAGGTGAAAAGCAGTGGTGTCATTGCAATTAAAGAGTCCCCTGGCCTTAATTATACTGACCCAAGCTAGCTCTCCCTTCCTTTCCCCAGCGCAGGAGTTCAATGGAGAGAGAGAGACCATTAGGGGCCAGGAGCAGACTGATAGCAACTTAATTGAGCACCTAATGCCTTCAGGCCTTTAAATCAAATACTATCAGGAGCCATCCCCTGGTCAAATAATTAACCTGGTATGTATAGCGTGCGCTGATAAAATGAAAGGGTTGCCTGGAGATTGTTTCTCTAAGTCTTCTCTTGCTTTCTCGTAAAGACATCCACACAGGGGAAATTAAGGAGAGCGCTGGAAAAGAAGAAGAAGAAGAAGGGGGGGGCTGTAACTGTAAATAGCGAAACCTGTGAGTTCTGAAGGGTGAAGAGCGCCAAGAAGCGCTTTCCGAGCGAACGCCGTGTTGAGTCCAATCCGCTATCTGAAGATTAGGCCAGATGTCATTTTCCAGGTGAGGCAAACGGCAGCATTTAAAGATATCCCTCTGACATTTTCCCCGGCTTGTCTGTTCAATTTGCGCCATCGAGGCCACGCTGTTGTCACAGGCCTAAAGCTAATTACTTTTGAAATTGAGTTTTGATTGAGCCTCTCCAATCGATGCCACAGCAAAATTTGTTTCTCCGTTCTCCTGTAAAGCAGCCGTTTGAGGGCCGCTGTTAAAGCTCTGTTCGCCAGCGGAACGTGTCGATCTATGCAAACCTCAGAGGGCAGCTGGTGGGATATCGTGAACATTTAAAGGGCCCATATCTCACAAAACTATGGACATTTCCTAGCTTTGTGTTGATTTTGAGAGCTTGATTTTAGTATGCAAACATTATTCTGTTTTGTCTAAGAGCCTGTTTACTCCTGGTCACTTCATGCATCTCGAGTATCAGGATTATATCTGGATCAGGCCAAACCACCAAAAAAAATGTGAGTGTCAACGCACATAAGACCCATTTAAACCAGTTACAATTCCCATCACTCAAACCACTTCAGGAGGTGGAGGAGATGCGTTTGAGCCACATGTTATAGCAGTGTTACAGCAGTGTAAACACATCCATCTCTCATAGTGTGAACATATGAGCTAAAAATGTGGCTCATCAGGATACAATCCAGATACTAGTCACATGAAGTAAGCATGTGTCAACGGGGTCTAAATGTAGTCCTCGGGATATATGGAAACTAAGCTGCGTGAATAATGCGTTTCTAATGTAAATGTAAGGTCACGAAAACCAGGGTATTACATATACCTACCTATTCAGTCTACAGCAGCTTACCCTCAGTCATTCCAACTGACAGATGATGAAGAGAGATTGGAAAAGTGCCTTGTAAAAATAAATGATGGCACATAAATTGGTACATATAAATAAATAAAATACAAGTACACTGTTGGATATGAGCCCTTTAAGGAATCCGAAAGCAGTCAGTTTTAACAGGAGTAGTATGCAGTTAACTGTATGGGAGTAGGAAAGCACCGATACGGGAGTTGTGGGTGGATGCCAAAAACCATACCACCTGAAACCATACTTGCAACCATTTGAATGCAAAAAGAGTGGTTCTGCGCTTCCGACTGGGTTTCTTGCTCTATTTCGCAACCACAACGACCCGGGGGGTCGGGGGGTGTTTGAATCCCGAGCCATGCCACCTTGCCATCAGCAGTCGGAGTCTGAGAGAGCACAGTTGGCCATGATGGGTAGATGGCACCCTCACCAATATAAACTGAGGACCTGGTGCTTCCATCCGACTGTGATGCAAGAGGTAGTGGCTGGCTTTGCGTGTATTGGGAGTGTTGGGAGCATTGCTAGTGCTTGGGGAGCTACAAAAGGGTGGGTTAATATTTTTTATGGATCTTTTCCACTATTGTTGCAAGTCAAAGAACTTTTTACCAGTTTGAATTGCAAGTATAGAACCATGGGTAGTACCAAAAAGGGTTCCACTGTAGTCAAAGAACCCTTTTTGCTTAGCATTTGGGGCTCCACAATGTATTGATTGATGATAATTATCATGATGTTAGATCTTACAGAAGCCTGCAGTAGCGTTATTGTGCTGAGAGCATCCTGGCCCAACTTTAGATGTTCCAGATGAGTTTCTGTGTTTGTTTTTTTTTGTCAAGGCATTTATCACTCAACAAATGTGAGTAAATTAAGAAGAATAATACATTTAAAAAATCTCTAGCTCTAGCAGCATAACCCTCACTGTGCAGGGCCAACCTTTTCTCATGCAAGGGCTCACTTATATCCTTCAAATTTCTTATTAGTTCTTCGACGCAACTCTTGTTCTGGAATGTGATCCCTCCAGCTTTATCAGTTCCCTCCTTCCTCCCCTCCCTGCATCCTCCTTCCACGTTCCCCCTCTTTCTTCCTCTCTGCCTTTTCTATCTATCTCTCTCTCTCCCTCCCTCCTTCCTTCCCGCCAGAGCTTGTCAGATGCTGTGGTCTTATTTGATTGCATAGGAAAAGTGCAGTGATAGAGCAAACACCCAGTGAGATATGATGACAAATGGGTCCAGATCCCAGTAAATTACTTTCTGCTCAAATCGAAATTTCATTCAGTTTGTTGCTCGGCGAGATGAAGTAATCTAAATTGTGGACTCAGAAGGCAGATAGAAGGGAAGCAGGAGCAAGCATTTCATTATCAAGAGGCGGAGGGGGAGAGAAGGTTAGAGACGAAAGAGATGAGCAGGAGCAAATCTAAAGTGTTGACACCATGATTGAAAAGGTTAACCCATGCACATTATATATCAACCCGAGGTAGCCGAGGGTTTCTAATGGAAACGCGCCGGTGACGGAGCTCCCGGCGCACCGCTAATGGCAAAAGCACTATGTCTCCGCCTAGATGTACAATCAAATCCTCTTAGGCCCTGATTGCTTATGTTCCAGGTTATTATTAGGTAGCAAAAAAAATGGGCACCAAAGGTAATACTTAGGCTAGTTCCAGTGCCAGAAGCTTTCAGAGGACAGGACAGCGGATTTTTCATTCGGATTGCTGGTATTACAATGATTTTATATTTTCCAACATCAGAAAAATTGCAGTTGTCATTTGTTTCCGTGTGTGTGCGCGTGTGTGCACTGGTGTGCGTATGTGTGTGTGTCACGGTTGCTAGAGGCACAGGAGTGGAATGTTATAAGCTGAGTCTGTTCTAGGTACTGCAGGATTTCATTATTACAGTAAAGTGTAAACCAGCCAGTTAAACATTTACATGGTGTGTGTTTGTTATGCATACATTAAATTCTAAGCTTGATCCAAAAAGGCCCAAATGTGGCTCCCACTTCATTCCTCATGGATTTGGAAATTGGTATCAGTGTAGTTACAAAGTCATTTGTGGTTTATTACTGAATAATGAGTCCTCTATATTTTCCTCCAATGAGGGATTATGCATTTTCTCTGAATGTAAGACTAAAGGTGAGCTTTTAGTGCATTTATATTTTCAATGTATCTTTTATCCTTCGGACACATTTTGTTGCTATCACCAAAACTAAAACCTTTTAAAGGAGTAGAAAAAAAACATTCTTAACATTCAGTGGAAGTCTATTCACACTGTCAAAAAGTGAAAGACGGCAAAACTGGAGATACTAGGTTTTTCACACAACAGTGACGTATAATAGATATTTTTAAAACTAAAATTGGGATCTTAATCCAATATATATACATATACCTACAGAATTTGGCCACTTCAGAACAATTGGGAAAAGCCGTGTTGCATTTCTCCTTTTTTTTCCCCCTACTGCCTACCTGTGCGTGTTGCTTGATCCATGATGTCTAAAGCTTTCATTGCTGTATCTTTGCCACAGGTTTGCCATCTGTCTCGGCCTGCCGTTTTGCTAACAGTGTGTGTTTGTTTGTGTTTGTCCTGGCAGGTTATTTGGAAACAGTGGGGCATGCAGTGCTTGCGGTCAGTCCATCCCAGCCAGTGAATTGGTCATGAGGGCACAGGGCAATGTGTACCACCTCAAGGTAACCTGCCTTTCAGCCTGCAGGTCTTGTTGGAGATGCTCACGTTGTCCATATTGTTGATTTGAGGATGATGGTTGCTGTTGTGTCTAAACCTAGTAAATGAGATTTTTTCAGTTTTTACTATTGTTAGGCACTGCTTGAAAACAGCAGCTGCCTTTTGAATAAAAACGGTCTAAATTACCTTATAGAAATACAAATCACCATACATTAGAGTTACAAAACCTCTCCTATAAACCTGTTTTCGGTCCATTTGATTTGCAGTATTTTAACAGTACTGTTATCCTAGAATTTGGAGGAATAATCATTTTTTCCCATAAACAAATGTTTTGCATAATTATTTGGAATAATGAAAAATGATAATTGCCAACAACTGTAATTGTAATTAGCCATAATTTACTTAGAAAATGAGCTTGCTTGATTTGTTTAGTTCTTTTTTCAAGTTGTGAACAGTTGTTATATTGTGCGTGTATACGTGTGTGAGTGTGCGCGCACGTGCATAAGCGTGAATGTCAGCATGTGCTTAGATCCATGTGCATATGTGTGGGTGTGTACATTTCTGTGAGAGTGAGAGTAATGGAGAGGCGTGTGTGTGAGAGAGAGGGGGGTGAAATAATCAGGGGGATTGTGGGTAATGTAGTCTTTCTTTCCCTCTCTGGCAGTGTTTCACATGTTCTACCTGCCGGAACCGGCTGGTCCCCGGAGACAGGTTCCACTACATCAATGGCAGCTTGTTCTGTGAACACGACAGACCCACAGCACTCATTAACGGCCATTTGAGTTCGCTGCAGACCAACCCACTACTGCCCGATCAGAAGGTGAGCTCAGCTCCTGTGCCTACAATAAAAGCCACTCCCCATTTGCCCATGAATAACGTAGTAGTTACATACTGAAGCAGTACTGATAAATCTACATCTTGCTGTATGTGCTATATGTGGTCCCGGCTTTATGGTCCCAGCCCCCTCTGTTATTAAAGGGGTGTTAGTGCTTAGTATTTATATTTATCTACATTCTTTCTTAGCAACTAAACGTCTCGGAGTTATTGAGCGAGGCCGAGACAAGGAGCATGACAGCGGCAGAATTGCTTTTTAAAGAGGGAAAAATGACAGCGGATCTAAAAGCACTTTAACTTGTTCGCCAGAAGCCCCTCAGGCCCAAGGTCAGGTCTGCAAGACAAGAGCAATTCAGTCTCGCTGAAAGCTAATTTGTCACAATTAATGTCAGCTCCCTAAAATGAGAGGAGTGCTAACGCAAGCTTGGTGTTGGTTAAGTGAGAGAAAGGGGGTGGAGGGGCTATGCAGGGAGGAAAGGAGGGCTGGAAGAAGTCCCCTACGTAATTCCGCTACCTTCATATTTCATACTGATTACGTATTGATGACATTGATTCATTTACGCTTTACCGCAAGACCTGCAATAGATATTAAATGGTATTGACCAAAGACAGATTTTAATTTTGCACAGCGGATAGATTTTCCCATCATTTCTGATGACGCAGGTCTGAATTTCTAGTGCTGGAGGATGCCAATCAGCAGATTTTGATTTATTGCCTTAGTGCTTAAGATATAGGGATCAGCCGGCCTTCACCCCATTACCTTTAGTCCTGTTGATTTGAGGGTTTTCTTCTGTTTGTATTGCCTTCGCCTGTAACGTTACATAGTCCCAGTCATTGTCTTATGCACTGCATTAATGCAAGTGTGCCCTCATAAACTTAAACTTGGTACAAATGGTTCTTGAAAGAGTTCGTCCACCTTTAACATCAGCAAGTCTCCTGTCCTCTAAGCATATTTGAAAAATGCATGTTGTGGGGTCGATGAAGAGCATTCGGAACCAGGGCTTAGTGAGGCATGGACAGGGTCAAAAGCAGCCAATCAGAGGCTTTTCTGCCTCATACATTGCCACGGCAACCAGTGGGAGCAAAATTAGGATGGTCGCTGCCCACTGCTATGTAATGAAGGGAAAATCCTCTCTATTTTAGCATCAGTGGAGGCAGCAGAACTGCATTTTTAAACTCTAGGGGGCGCACTAGCCAGGTTTGAAACAGCAAGTATTGCATTATACAGCAGTATTGATATACTAGCATAAACTTTATCAGCATAAACTTTTGTAGGCGCCGTTTGTAAAAGAGCTACAGAACATGCTTACAGCACAGAAGGTTTTTTTTTTTTTTCACACATTACAAACATGGTTCTTTAGGTAACTGAAAGGAGTTCTTCTATGGTATCGCCATTGGTAGTGCCATTTTTAGTCTTTGTCTACGACCCTGGCAATATGGCCCTCCGTGTGTAGCGTGGCGAGCTTAAAATAAAGCTAACGGGACCGACTTATTTACCTAATTCCAGCTCCGGCCTTCGGGACACTTTAGACTGGTGTGTCAATGTCAGCAGCAGCTTTGAAAATAAAGGCTTAGTGACACATAATGAGTACTGATACAGAGACAGAGCAGCTGCATGAGTGAGTGTGCGAGATTGGGGGGGAGAGAGAAAGAGAGGGACTGAGTCCAGTGTTGAGTGTGTGTGTGTGTCTGTGTTTCAGCTTGCAGCAAAAGAAGGAAAGAGGAGAGGAGAGGAAAGTAGAGCTGAGAACGCAAGAAAGTAACAAGGACAAGAGCAGTGCAAAGGACTAAAAGAGCAGAAAATCGAGAGGGGAAAAAAAGAAAGAGAGAGAGATAGATGCAGAGTGGAAGAAGGAGAGGGAGAGAGAGAGAGAGAGCTCCATTAAGCTCAGTATTCCGTCAGAAGCCTTTTAAGGGCTCGTCACTTTTACAAATCAGCACTAAGAGTGCCTCGCGTTTCAAATTGAAAGCCTTTGCATTATCTAGCTTAATTTTAAATGTCTGTTTAAGCACCCTCTCCCCTCCTACCCCAACCCCTTCTCGCCCCTCCCTGGCCTGCTCTCGCTCGGCGGCTGCCGCGGTAAATATGAGGCCTCATTGTTTATTTATGTGCCGACATCAATTGTAGTGAAAACAGCTGAATTATTAATGCTAAAATGCAATCTGAATATTGGCCTCGCTGCTTTAATTATAGCGGGGAGAGAATTCTTAAATACACACAGACGCCTCTCCACCACGTGCCAAAATAAATAAATAACTAAATAACAAGAGGTCCAAGTGTCCTCAGCAGATGCTTGAAATGAATGATGCTTTCCCGAGCACTCGGTATAGAGAGAGAGAGAGAGGTATTGGCTGTAGGGGCCTCTGTAGGGACTGGCTGATATATCATCTTCACTGGTTTACAAAAGTGCAGGTTTCTAGTTTGAAAGTGAAACTGAGAGATAATAAAAATGCAGTAAACTGCAGCGTATCAGTTGCTGGGTGCCTTGGATTGTCTTGACTGTTTTTTTTTTTCAGGTACAACGCAGGGAAACCAATCAGAGCATAGATTGTTTACGTACATCAGTCTTAAAGGCACACTGTGATGTCATAAAGACCAAAGCATTCACATAAGTCCACGTAGTCACCGTATAGTAGGTCAGCCCACGTGTTCAGGTTGAAGTTATAGGCAGTGTCTGAGGCCAGTGTCTTTTGAGTGTGGCACAACGCAGGGATACCAGTCAGAGCAAAGGTCATTTACATATATCAATATTAAAAGCACACTATGATGTCATAAAGATCAAAGCATTTACACAAGTCCACCTAGTCACCCTATAGTAGGTCAGCCCACCCATTTAGGTTGAAGTAAGGGAGTTTTAGGCCAAACTGTTTTTATTTTTCAGTGACAGACAACGCAGAGAAGCCAATCAGAGCATGTGTCATTTACATATATCATACTCGTACAGTAGGTCAGCCCACCAATTCGTGTTGAAGTTATTTCAGTGTTTCTGTTTTCTTCCCCCCTCAGTAAAGCCTAACACAGGGCAGCCAATCAGTACAGAGGTACAAAGTACATTTACATGTATATCAGTCTTAAAGGCACATTGTGAGGTCATAGAGACCAAAGAGTTTACACTCTGTAAAAATGTCCCTTTAAGAGACAACAGGTCAGTTACAGAAGGCTTTATCAGGTTTGGCAAGCTTTTAGTAAAGACTAGAAGCACTCACAAAGCTTGAGCTCATTATTTGTATTGATGCACACTTCATAAATCTCATGATGTCATAATAAATTCGGGAGATATTTTGAAACACAATTTGATCGATACTGCCCAGCACGACTCTTAACACGAACTAACCACGAGGCTGCTGTAATCATCCCAGCTCTTCCAAAACGTACAGAAATACGGTGTGAAATCCATTTAGAGGAAGCACAAGCAGAGGACAGAAAGAGGACCAAACGCTCCCCTCACTTTGGCGGATATAGGGTCCTGTCTGGCCGCCATTGTTTTTATTATGTGCGATTTCATGGTGACATAATTGGTGTTGTCCGTGTTAGCGGCTCAGGACATTTGATGCTCATTTATTAAGTAGGCTTCCCAGCTTCTCCCTAATCTCTTTGTTCAGGACAGACAAATTACCTTTCTCATGCTGAGCCCGGACTCGAGGGAACCAAAACCTTCCCAGCCTCCGTCTCCTTAATTAGCCCCCCGAAAGTGTGTTGGGGGGGGGGTCTTGCAATTACTAATAGACTGAAACGCTCCTAGTAACTTGAACGAAGGGAAAAGTAAATTGCCCCCTAGAATCTTTTAAAACAAAAGGAAAGAGAACGAGAGGAATTTAAAAGTTGGTCTTGACTGTCTATGAAAGCAGAATGCGGTTGCTTAGACGTTGGTATAATTGTCCCTGTTGCTCTGCTTTACAGAACCTTAACACCCTGGGGGGCTGCGCTGAAGCATTGTTCAAACCGAGACAAAAAAAAAGAGAGAGAGCGAGGGAGAGACTAACTTCATAAAATGTGCTTTAAACTTAATGCAGAGGAAATAGGGCAGCAGATGGTTTCCAAAGCCTCGCTGATCAATAAATTAAGCGGGGGCTTAGCGGAGCTGGCAGTGCTGAATGCCACCTTCATTAGACACAAAAATATGGAGGGAGCTATTTTGGAGCGCGTCTGATTTTTATGATATTACCAGTTTTTGTAGGGATGCTGCTTTTACTGTAATACACATACTGTGGCTCTCTCTGTTCTTCCGTGTTGTTACTAAACGCCTGTACAGGATGTTCACTGCTTACCTAACAAAATGAGAGGACATGTTTTGGATTGTATGACGTCTCTTTGGAGCGTTTTCCAGTTGTTTTTGGACTTGACTTAAGCAACCAAGCAGGATTTTTGGACACGTTGGTCTCTTAAGGTAGCAACTTGCTGTCTCTTGTTTGAACTTGAACGGTAATTTGGCCGAACGGTTGTAATTTAGGCCGTCTGGTTTCACTGGCCTACTTTAGAATAATGTTTGCTCTGTTCTAGGTGTTTTACACGTCTTTTGCGTTCGCTCAGTCTCGCTCTCTCCCTACCTGTACCCTTCTACTTTTTCTGTCTCTTTTCCCATATATATATATATATATATATATATATATATATATATATAGAGAGAGAGAGAGAGAGAGAGAGAGATTTCCCCCCTTTTTCTCAGTTTTCCTTTCCTTGTCTCTCTTCTGTCCCTGTCTATACTTTGTTCATTTCTCTCTCCGCTCTCTACCTTATTTCCCCCGTCTCTCTCTCTCCCTAGCTGTCTTATCTCCATTTCTTTCTTCTCTTTCTCCCTTCTCTATCATTCTCTCTCTCTCCATTTGTCTCTATCTCTTTCTCTCTGTATTTTGTTCTTCTGTCTTTATTTCTTTTGTTTCCATTCTCTGCCCCTCTCTATCTCTCCTTTCCTATCTCTCTTTTTCAGTGTAACTCAGTCATTTTCAATTTAAATGGCTTTTATGACCATAATTGAGAAATCCAAAATAATAAAACATGCATTTGTTAACAGTTATGTAAATCATATATATTCTCGATGGCTGTGTGTATATGTGTTTTTAATGAGTGTACTGTACTGTGTATTTGATCAGGAGAAAGTGCTGCTCAGACTCACTCCTCCCTCTCTCTCTCGCGCGCGCTCTCACTGTTTCAACTTCAAGATACACTACATTTTCAAGTTACAGTATAAGTTGCACCCTTTGCTGGACCTTTGCACACAGCTTGTATTACAAGAAATGTATAACCAATAGAATAGGACTGTGCAGATAAACGTGAACCTGTTGGCATCATGCCTAATGGGCTAGAGGGGCTAGAGGGGTATAAAGCCTCCTAGCATTGAGCTGTGGAGCGGTGGAGGAACTGTGTTCTCTGGAATGATGGATGGTTCTCCGTCCAATATGTTTGGGATGAGTAGGGGATGAGGTTGGGTGGTGATCATCCAACATTCTGGCCTCACTAACACTCTTGTCGCTGAATGCAATCAAATCTCACAGTAATGCCCCATAATCTGGGCGAAAGCCTTCCCTGGACTTTATATTAGAAACAATGAATGAGCCGGCGTCCCAATACTTTTTGTCCAAATAGTGTTGCTTGAGCAAGTACATTATTTTCATAACAACAGTAGCAATTACAGCAATGACAATAGTAACTCTAATAATATAACTCTCTCTCTCTCTCTCTGTTCTCTTCCAGGTGTGTTAGGACAGAGGAGTTGTTACAGTGGGACGTGTGCCTTCATTCCAACCCTCGCTCATATTGTCACTGAAGTTCTCTCAGTCCTGACCGCCACCCCTCACCTCCGGAGCCTACCCCACAATCCCAGTGCTCCCCCAAAAACCACCAACCCACCCACCCCCCAGCTCCACTTATCCCTCTCTGATATCCCAGAATTCTTCTCCACACCCCTAAACCTAAACCCCGATCATAGGCGGATTCCCAGCGCAGATGCGCTTCTGAAGGAAAACTGAGGCCTCCATGGACTCCGTGATTTACAGGAGACACATCGGACCCCGAGGGACTCAAAGACACAAAGAGAGAGAGAGAGAAAAAGGAAGTGAGAAAGTGTGTGAGAGAGAAAGAGAGATAGACCAAGCAAAAAGGACCTTTCGAGTAAAGAGAAAGAGAGAGAGAGAGGCTGAGACGAACGAAGCTAATCAGCTGCAGCTTTTTCGAAGTGCGGTTCTTACATTTGTTTGATAATTACTAGGGGCAAAACGGACTGCTTTTCCCCCCTTTTTTATTTTATTTTTTGCTCTTTACTTCCTTATCTATTCTCTTTTTTCCTCCACAAATGCGGTATCTCCTCTTTCTATATTTTAAATGTTGTAAAGGGAATGTGTTTCATTTTTTGGGGTGATTCTGAAAATCAAAAAGACTGGGTTCCAAGAAGTATCCGTGGCTTTTTTTGTGCAAATCAGATCATGAACACTCTTGGTGTATTTGTAAAATCTATCATGTATGTATGCATGTAAATGTTTTTTGTCCCAACGTGGCTACCGTACATTCTCCACCTGACACACAGCTAAAACCACACCCACACCCCTACCCCACCTCCACCCCTCCCTCTAATCTGAACCTGGAACATTTACGGCAACAGACAAAAAAAAAAAAGAAGCTCATAGCCGTCAACTTATAAATGCTGAATGAGAGAGAAATCTATTTGTGATATTTTCAGAGACATTTGCTCCAGTATGGTGTATTTAATTAATAAAAAAGTTAAGATTTAAAAATGCACTCATTTATTTATTTATTTATTTATTTATTATTTTTCGGGATCCTTTCCTACGTTTTCAGTGCTTTTGTTCTCTGTGTCTGGAGTACCAGATGCAAACGTGGCGCTGTAGTATCCATTCGCTTTGTTTGAGGTGTTTGTCATGAGGTGTGCTTCATACGGAGTAAAAAGCCGCCACTAAGGACGAGCTGCTTCTTCCTCTTTCTTAATGTTCTTCTGAGATCCCTCAATATAGATTACCTGTGGTATCTGAAAGAACACACTCCACATTCATTTTTCCATCATGAAGCCCAAGTGCTTTGTATTATCGCAGCAATTTATCTCATCTGCTCCCTGAGAGTTTCTCCGGAGAAAAGGGCTCATTAGCAAAACTATGCTTTTTCATTAACCTTCCTGAATGTAGTGCCGTCTCCGACCATCTATCTCTCCCTCCATTGTGTCTCTCTCCGGCTTTCTCTGCAGTAATTATGAATGCAGATGATGGGGTGGCTAATTGAAAACGGATAAACATGTATCCTTGGTCCCCTTTTCAAACGAACATGCTACTTGTGGCTACGAATGCAGCGGGGGGAGGGGGGTGTACCCCTTTGAAGATTCAATTACTGCAGGGGGAGAGAAAGGTGTTTCGGTGCAGCCTGAATGGACTATTTACAGAACAAATCGCCGTTTGAAGCTGTTGCTCGGCCTAATGGGTATGAAGGGGTTTGTGATTAGCATACGCAGAAAGCCTGCCTGGGGTCCACCTCAGTCATTAGACAGGTGGATCTCAACAGCACAAGGGCCAAATCTGACCATATGTTTTGCAAATCTGATCACAGCTATAGTCTGTGTACCCCCACTCGTTAAACCCAGGGCTCTGAGAGCCTGCTTTTCCTGGCTCAGCGATATGGAAAAATCAGCACAATACTTACTGGCTTTATTATTATTATTTTCATGATGACACAAAATAAAAAAAAAATGAAATTAAATAATATAATTAAAATGGGGAAATGGGCTGACGTAATCGTTTATGTGTCAGTTTTCACAGTTACTGTAGAGCATATCTGTTATTTCGCGACAAGCCTACCTTTGGGTGGATAACGCCGTTAACGCTGTATTGAGTCGTAATCCTGAGAGTTCTTTATGCACCATATTTTAAAAACTAATGTTTTCATTGTTTTGTAAGTAAATTACAAAATACTGAGACTGTATGTGCCTCCACTGACAAAACAGATGCTCCTCAAGCGGAAAACACTAACCTGTTCCAGGGGCGGTTCTAGACTACTTGTTGTATAGGGGTACACACAGAATTCAGAGGGGCAGACACCTGTTACCTGGCTCTGACTGGAAGTCTTAGCTGTTCAAGCTTTTAGAAAGATGCTCATGCAGTATGGGAAATGTAGTGTAGTGAATTTGTGTGGAGTGCCCTGTAGTTCTGCTCAGCAATCCAAGATCAAATTGACTTTTTACCTCCGTGATTTTACCGCCGTAGGGCACAGCAACATTTTAATGGGGCACGTGAACCAGTAAATTGGGTCCAATGACGCCCCTCACCTGATCTATTCTGTGTTGGAGTACATTCGGCCTCGCAATCTCAAATAGCAGAGTTATGGTGGTATGTTGGGTTTCTCTGCATACACGTAAAGGTCCGCACAGAAGGACTGGTCTGTACTGTGCATTGTACTCCTCAAATGGGGTTTATTACTGTACTCCTGAAAGTACTAGCGCCCCCTACCCTGTCTGACAGGTTTTTACTGCTCCACAAAATAAGCTGCTCCACCTTCAATCCAATGCAAGCCATCAACCTGGAAGTACAGCAATCCTGTATGTTTACATTTACATGCTGGTTGTTTGGTTTACCGGGTCTCCATATTCGCTCTAACGCCCATTAAACACCTGTTTCACCTGATCTGTTAGCCATTAGGGGACACATGCTAGTCACCTCTGCTAGCATTCACTAAGATCAGATACAGTTAGGGAAAGGAAAGCAGACCGGAGAAAGTACTGTACATGTAAGTACTGAAACGCAGACGATAACAGCGTGTAGACTCCTCCTTCAGGAGGGTAAACCTTATAGCCAAGCTGCTAAGCTGTTTGTTTTCAGGCCAAACCAGAGACGTCACTGAAATTGCAAAAATCGCAGCTTCACTATTCGAAACTTTCACTAGTATCACATGTTCTAAACCATTTCTTGACTCTGTGTGTAAGGCCATATTTTGATGATGCAGGCTGTTGTTCAGTACTGATACTCTCTATGTGCTCAGAAAAAGGCCAGGGGCCCTAGCTTATACCCTGCGCAAGGCGCATCGCAATGCTCATCGCTATCTTACACCCTGCCAACAGTCTATTTTCACGCCTTCCTTCGCCTGCGCCGTTTAAACAGCACATATCTACGTTGATGGACGTGGTGGTCTCAGTAACGGAAATCACAGGCGCTCTACTGACTGAAAACAACCTAGGCAGACGTGAACATTCAGACGTTCATTGATATCTTGGCAGTGAACTGTCAACACAGGCGCGTGCTCATCACGCAAACAGCCCCGCTCACCTGGCTCTTATAGGGAATGGCAAGTGTCTCCCTGATTGGTTTATTGCACGTTAGGCTTAGTACATGACTTTTGCGCATCTCGAGACGCTCATGGTGTACTTTTCCCGTCGGTTCGATAGCTAAGACAGACAGACACGGCGTAAATAAAGCTGCGCGGTGCGCGGTTGACGGCTCACCAAAAGATCATTAAAAACAGGGCCCATCTCAAAGAACGCTATCATTCTTATCATCCTGTTTTGTGAAGGTGTGTAGCCCACCAGCTAACTGTCTTCCTGTCCAACTCCTAAATGGGGATCCAATTTCGGATTAGCCTAATATTTAACATTTAATCATATGATAGCTTTATTCACCACATATGTGGTATTTTGGTGCTTGGGCTGTAGTCGATTCATTCGGTAGGTACACATCAGCTCTGCGTCACCTCTCAGGTCATGTGATTTGGTTTGTGTCAGTGTTAAAATGTGAGAAACCATTTAGCCAGCTAGCATGTCTATGCATTTTTAATGGGGAGTAACACTGTTTACTCTGTGTGTAAAACTGCATATGGGCATATTTTGATCATAACCTTTGGTTAATTATTACAACTATGGGGTCTAACAGCTTTCCATACCTATATTATTGTAAAAGGTCTACATGCAGCATATCAGCGCTGTTGGACAAAAACCTTATATCTCCAAAATGGCAGATTCACAGGAGCAGGAAAAAAATACCCTTTCTGTTGGTCCATTCATTATTAAATTCGTATATAATGTAAAGAATTACAACCAGATTCACATTATGTTGATAAAAATTAATAACAGCAAAAAGAGAGATTTTTTATTTTGTTTTTTGGATGAGAGTAATGGTATGTAAATAAAATTAACATTTTTTTTCTAATAGTTTTTTGCTCTAATCGGAACTTTTTGTTGGGTCTAAAAACTCTGGGTGTAAGAAAATATTAATATATCAAAGTATCACATTATGACATTTTGCAATACTGTATCTTAAATACTGTATAAATCGTTAATGAATAGTTTACATGTGACGATTGGTGGCAGACAGTGGTTCGTGTTGTGCAGTGTGGTACTCGGTCTGGTCTTCAGATCCCACTGTTCTGATTGCATAAAAAGTCAACTTGCCCACAGTATCTGGTGGTTGGTGTGGCGCAACAGATAACACCACTACATGCCACTGAGCTACCACACCATGTAGGAGACTGGGGTTTGATTCCCCTTCTGCATGACTATGCTGCGCTACACCAATAAGAGTCCTTGGGCAAGACTCCTAACACTACACTGACCCACCTCTGCAATACGAGTAACCTTGTAAGTCGCTCTGGATAAGAGCGTCTGCTAAATGCCATAAATGTAAATGTATCTCAACATATCACAACATATCGAATCCTAACCCCTGCATCGCGATATCTATCATATCGCCAGGTTCTTGCTAATATACGGTCCTAGTTAGAACGTGAGAAAGGAAGCATGATGAAAACCCTGGTTCTGCTCGGAGATAACCCACTGATGCTTTACTCCGTTTCTTCGCCCTGACTGTGACACAGTTTTTCAGTTATCCCACCATAACTATAACATAGCACCACATCACCGTCCGCAATTACGGCTGTGGCTCAGAAGTTTAAATTTAGATGTGGCCTTGACACAGCAGGTTCTCGTTCCCTTCAGGAAAAAAAAAAAACATGTTCTTCCACAAATTTGCGTGTCACTTTTCCCTGGTTCCTCTGATGTAGTTTTCAATACCCTTCATGGTCATGATCATGCTGTATAGGTGAACACCGCTGTGGCTCTATTGCATCTTAGCTGCTGACCTGCTGAGTTCCTGGCATTTTTCAGTAAAAAAAAAAAAACCCAGATGAAGGACAAGAACGAGGAGAATGAAGCTGAAACGCGGGAGAAGAAAAAGACACAGTGCTCCACCGTACACACGCTGGCCGGGTCTAGCTTTCCGAGAGCGTGCACACGTTTCCATGTCTTCATTAGGGAGAGATGACATGACGTGAGCCTAGTAGGTCTAACACTGCACAGTTAAACTGCACAAGGAGCTGAAATCAGTTTGAGCACACTCTGCCCTTCTAAGTGCTTTAACAGTTCGGTTCGGCTGTGAAACTCGAGGAACGTTTCTGGACCTCATTCTCACACTGGGCAGGAAGTAAAAGTGCATGTTGACTCACATGCTGCAGGGCAGTTTCACACGAATATTGTCCTACGGCACACAGGGCCAGTGTGTGTGTGTGTCCTTTTTTTCTTTTCAAAATGCCTCACTTTAAAGGAAAAACAGGGCTAAACTACAAGAACACCAGACATTGTAAAGGCCTATTTACAAGAGCCTTTTATTTATTTATTATTATTAGCTTATTTTTGGTTATTATGGTTATTTGGCTTTATTGACTATTATTACACATCTCGCAAAAGCCTTGTATCTCCATTTCTCCAGAATCTGAAGCTGGTATTTGTTCTTTTGTTTACATTGTGTCAAATTTCAGAGAATGGACCAATAGAAATGCAGTAAAACCTGATAGAAGGGGTTTTTATTCTCCTGTATACAAAAACAAACAAACAAAAATAATAATAATAAAAAATATCTAAACAACTTTACAAGCAGGGGAGTTTCACAAAGCATTTAGAGGGGCACAGCTGCTCGTCTAATAATAGCACTACTGCTAATATAGTAGTATTAATAATGTGTTTTATATATATATATATATATATATATATATATATATATATATATATATATATATATTAGTAATAATATCACTAGTTAGTATTATTGTTATATCATTTTTAACAATAATAAATAATATTAATTCAGCTTACTGTAATATTGGCGATATCACGATCATCCGTGTTACCAATGCCCCGTTTTACTAGCTAGCACTAGCGTAAATACAGCATGTGCTGACGTAGCTAGCAAGCTACCTGCTTTAGTGGTCTAAAATGTATTTTTGGTGCTTTATGCGAGTATAAGGGTATATCTTATATGATGTCCCGTTACCTTGTCTGTTGTGTGGCTGACTTTCTTTAAAATATTAGCGAACAAAGAAAACCGTAAGAACTGGCTATGGAAGCGTTGGCTCCTCGGACTGTTGGAAAGACTCAGGGGCATTATGGGAAATGTAGTGTCTGCAGTGAATTTATGTGGCGTGCCCTGTAGTTCTGCTCAGCATGCCGTTATTTTATAGTAATGTTACTACTACTACTAATAATAATAATAATAATGTAAAAACAATACATATACATATATAATCCTATTCATATACAATACATATATAATCAGTAATAATATATATATATATATATATATATATATATATATATATATAGCTGTATTTACACAATGTAAAGAGCAGCTGCTGGGCTAAATAAATCTAAAAATAGAAAAAAAAGCTATAATTTTAATAGTGTCAAATATGACACATTATAATTACAGATTACACATACATCAATTTGGGGTACATAAATATAATAATTTACAGTACCAGCGAAACATTTGGACACACCTGATTAAATGTGTGCTGATTTAAAAACATTTGATCCAAATGCTGGGGGAGGGGGAGGGGAGCTGTATGCTGAACTGAAAGGAGATGATTTGGTCATATAGGCCACTAAGGCTATTTATCGGTTTACCTAATGCCCCTATGTTTATGTATCAATGCTCATTAGTATACTGTAGCTGCATAAGAGGTGTTTTTCACCCTCATACATACACATTGCCACGGTCATTGAACCCCCTGATCTTAACTACTGTGGATACCAGTGTGTCCCCAGTGTCCTCTTTTTTATTCTAAATAAAAATATGATCACTCTAGCATTTGGATATGCTTGTTTCAGTTTAGCAAATGAAGATCAGCACACATACAATGTTTTTGAATGACAGCGATGATATACAGTACCAGTCAAAAGTTCGGTTGAATGTGTGCTCCAAATGATTCAAATGCAAAGGGGGTCTTTTTCCAAAAAGAGGACACTCGTGTCCAAACTTTTGACTAGTACTGTAAATAATACTTAAGCGTCTCATGTGTGTGACCTCCTGACTTCCTAACACCATACAAAAAAGTGAGTGTGTGTGTGTGTGTGTGTGTGTGTGTGTTGGGTCTGCTACTTCAGACGGACATGAGTGGTCTGTCTGAAAGCCCTGCAGTTGTCCTCTGATCAGCACAAAGGCCCATTTAACCTTCTAGTTAAAAGTGTCTTCTCTACCAGGCTATTTTTTACTGGGTGTTCTAACTGCAGTGTGTGATGGACAACACAACGATCTCCAAAATAATTTTATGAGCAACAGGTGATATTGTGATCAAAGAACAGCTGGAGCTCACATTGAAGAAAAAAAAAACTGCTTACATCACGTCAGCAGCAGTGGTTGTGGTCATGGTTATGACGGGGGTGATGATGATGATTTTTCAGCTTGTTCTCTGTTAAGCTATGTTTGGAGGAAACCTGAAATGCTAAATTTGTCTGACAAGTGGAAATCCCATTTTATTCAGCTGTGGAAATTCATGTTTGTTGGTATGTCTTAAAAAATGAACACAGTTAAAGTTAAAGAGAAGGGCATGTGAGCTTGGGATTGTACATTTCCTCAACGCATTTTCCAGACTCCAGCCTGTTGCTCGTTGTGTTGTTTCTTCCTTCGTTCACTTCTTGTTCTGCTTGTGTGAACCTTAAAGACACAAAGACATAACCTCACAATTCTCTCTGGAGAAGGCCTTGCTTTTTCTCTTTCTGCTTCTGCAGAGTCCATCACAGGTCGCTAATGTTCTCTACTCTAACAGCCAGACTCAAATGCAGCACAGAGACTAAATGAGACATTTTAAAATGTCACTCATGCACTTATAATCCATATTTCTGAACTAGCTTTGATGTGGCACAAAAGAGGTAGAGCTAATGGAGTTAAGCCACTATAATGGAGGCCAAACAAATGGCAAATGGCATATTCCATTCTCTGCTGTAATATTCACTATGCGCTTGAATGGATGGAGAGGGATGAGATGTGCTTGTGTGGCAATGGTTTGGTCAGACTGACGTTATAAAGGTGTAAAGCAGTAGCAATATCTTTCACCTCTTACATTCGTACGCTGCAGGCTTATCGTTCACTAATTAGGCTCAAAACCTATTAGCTAGTAAACTTTTAAGTCAATTACCTGATAACCTCTATGGAAACTAATCAGCAAGTTGGACCCACATGTGAACTGCTGTATCATGTAGTCTTAATTAATAGACTATAATGTAAGCCAGATCCTTTCCCCCTCACTTGAAACTCTCCATTCAGTAGAAGAGGAGGTATTTTATTGTATTACATGCCTCAGAATAACCAAATGGGGGCAGGTAAACAACTCACAGAGAGAGCTAACTAGGCTAAGGTATGGCCTCCACATGACAGGGTTAGTTAGCTTCTCCACAGTGAGACAAGTCAAGCTGTCACGTAACCATTAAAACATTCGATAGGCCTAGATGTCATGAAAATATGATGTTCATATTTGTTTTGCATTTGCCAGTGTTTGACGTAGCCACAGTTTGTTCCACCTAGTTTCATATGGCACCCCCATGAGGTTATATATATGTTTATGTAGAGAAATAGCTCACACCTGTCTATAAAACTGGGAATCATCTCTGATTTTATGGAAGTACAAAACCAATAGAATAATAACAATAAATTCTACATTGTGAGAAGTGTTTCAATGTGCTCAACATTTAAACATTCAAAGCTCAAAGCCAACCCTCTCAAAGCAACGGCTTGACCCGCCATCCCTTAAGATCAACGGAAGACCTGTCCTGGCACCAAAGTGGTGGAACAAACTTCCCCTGGGTGTTCGAACGGCAGAGTCACTCAAAAGTACTTGTGCAAAGTGTAGTGTTGAGTATTATGGTCTCCGTGATGGCTGGTGTTTAGTAGCGTATAAGCTTAGCTGTATCTTTGAATTTTAGTCTATTCAAACTAGCTGAGGTTATTCTTGAGTAAACAGCTCCTGGGTGTCACTTGCACTCACCATAGTCAGACGCCAGTCAGTTTAAGCTAAGCTTAGCATGGCATGTTAACTTGCTGACATTTTACAGCTTAAGGTTTCTGGCCAGAACTTGTGCTTGGTTCTGCATACCGATCAATTACTGATCAATCTTTGCACATAGGCTACCGCATTAGCTCAATTTAACCGAAACACAACATTTAACCGGGCACGAACCGCTATGCCTTTGATTACTCGTGTTGCTTAATATATATATATATACATTTTGTGTAAAAATAATATGAATTTTGATTAAGTAAAATTAAAATTCACTTTTAAAAATGTTACCTGGTAAAAAAACATACATAAAACATGTTAGCTCGTGCCCAGCTCTTACTTAACCTCTTGAGACCCAGCCTTTTGCCTGGTGTTCATTTATGACTTCTTCTATTTGGAATTACCTAACAAGTATAAAAACTAAACTTAGTCTTTGTACAGAAAGTCATATTTGCAAAAAAACACAAACAAACAAACAAAAAAAAAAACATTGTCCTTATATGAGGCCAAAGGGTCAAAGTAAATTAAGTAAAGTGCATAGTGCAGAGAAGCAGACATGTAATGTCCCCATATGCAGGGTCTCAAGAGGCTAATCACAAACATGCAGTAGTTTAACATAGCTGACATAACAGGAGAGCTTCAGTTAAAGAAATATTCTATATAGCTTAGTAATTTTTAAAGAAACAAAGAAAGATCATCAGATTAGTAGCCAAGTCCTAAAAAAATATTTTCCTACCTCAAGCCAAAGGTACAGATTGAGATTTTCACACTCCACATGATCTCCACTGCACAGTGATAGCATGCTGTACCTGTTTAACCTTAATGCGCCACATGCATGCATGCATAATGAATGAATCCCCTTTGTAAAGAATGATTTTAGAGCCTATTCTGGAATTTGTAGATGGTAAAATGTAAAGCGCTGTATTTGTTCACATTGCTGCTCAGAGCAAGCTGCAAAAATAGACTCGAAGCCTAATGAATGCATTTCACATTTTTGCTAAAAGGCTGGTAGCTCCCACACTGCAGACGTTTAGGTTGATAGTTAAATTTTGAAACATACAATGCTGCTGTAATTTGTGGAAGGCTGTGTGTTCTGGACCCAAATAACCAAAATAAATGATTGGAAATGGTTCCTGAGCAGAACACTTAATGATTGGTCTCAGCTGACACCCCCCCATATCTATATCAATATGGCTATTATAATTGGAATTTGAAATGTTTTCTTTTAAACAATTTAGCAAATTGGAGGTAATAACTCAACCATGATTTGCAAGGGATCATCCTCAAAGCATGTGACTCATTTGAGTTAGTTGCATTATGGCATTTGAGAGAAAGAGAGAGAGAGAGAGAGAGAGAGAGAGAGGGAGTCTCCTAGGAGCAGCTGTGAGAATGCCATGACGTGTTCAGGCCTGTTGCTGTGTGAAATTTGCACAAGCTACAGCCTGCTTTCAGTCATATGGACCGAGAAAAACTATAGAAGGGCCTGTGGTTTAAGAACAGAACGACAGTCACACCGTCCACCGTCCACTCTGATGGACGCTGAGTGGACTCATGGTCTACAAAGCGTCTTCATTACTTTGCGGAAGATGACGTGGCACTGGCAAGATCGTAATGCTATTTTTCCATCCTGCCTAACACCAAACTGAACTTCATCCTTTTCACTTTCGCTAAACATTTGTCTACATTTGATCTTAGATCTGACACTTAAAACCATCTGTGCTTAAAACGAGGGGCCTTCATTCCTCCAAAACACATTCGAGAGGCGTGTGCACATGCCTCCTCATTCTTCTATCTTTTATCCTTTTACTTATTAGGTGTTTAGTCAGGTGGTGAGAGCTGTTGCTGTGCAAACGTGTGAGCGGGTGGATGTAAACTCTGAGAGCACTTAGCTCTGTCATTATGTAGGTCAACATTTCATCACTATCAGTGTGTTCATCAGGCAGGAATGTGGCACGTTTCAGGCCCATTTCAGAGATGCACTTAAAAGCCTGTATGCGCGTGCTGGAAAGGCATGTCTCGCTTTGGATGGACGTGACAGCAGCCGCGAGGCCGAACCAAAGCCTGTCTTCTTATTTTCCCCGCATTAAACACAATGGGATTTGACTCAAAGGTGCCGATTCAGTGCAGCTGCTTTCATTCTCACTTGGCTAATAAAGAGAGATTCAGCCTATGCTAACGGCAGGTGATGAAAGGGGCTTCCTAGAGGGTACTTTGAAGATACTGTATGTTCTGAGGACAGAAATTGGCCTAAAAGTCGGGGTGGGGGTGGGGGTGGGGGTAGGGGGAGGAAAGCAGAAAAGTGAAACTGTAGCCTCTTTTCCGCTGGAGGGCCAAATGGTTACTAAGGCCGGATGCGGACCCGTTAGACTGGTTGGGGTTTCTTTTTTCATTGCTATGTGGCAAAATCAGGACGTGCACGGCGTCTCGTAATAATTACGCGCCAGTTTTCGTTCTTTAGTCCTGCACTAATACAACTACAAGGCTAGAGAAGCTAGCTAACATGAGTTAACTTAGTGGCTTCAGTAAGTTAGCTAATGTTAGCTAGCTACACTAGCCTTGTAGTTGTACTAGTGCAAGACGAAAGAACGAAACTGCTGTGTAATTATTACGAGATGCTGTAAAAAATGACACAATGACACAATGACACAGTGCTAATAGATGAATTACAGCTTTGTAAATGATCTGTTGGCATTGTGTCATCTGCATGAATAAGCCACACTGGCAATGGCAAGGAAGCCATTGTATAGATGTCTCATGCCAAATAATGTTGGAATAATTTCAAAAAGTCTGTTGAAACTGACTCAATCAGTGTGTGACGACTACAGCATGCAGTTTGCGCTATGCTAATGGATAGCTATAGTCATGGTTCTGGCACAAAATACATCACAAATATATGTTCCAGCACAGCAGTTACACACCACAGAAACTCTGCAATTTACGTTTATGAGTTTGCCTCGCAAAGGAAATGCTAGTTTCCACTAAACAAGCCAGGCCTATGCTGGCCTATGCTGGGCTATGCAATCACCATGGTAGCAATGCTTGAGGGGCTCGGTAGCCAACCTATGCTAACATTGCAGTAGCCGACTCAAGTATGCTCAACCACTTTGCGGCCCAAAGGTGATCCAAATGTGGAGCCAATCAGTGGATAGCTACGTCATTAAGCCCTCCCACCAAACAGTTCTGTGGACCCAAGTATGATTTGCTGAAGAAACATCCTGGTGCAAAAAATATTTAAGAAAAAATCATAATGTCATCATGCAAGCCAACCGTTTTTGAAGAATTTAGCCAAAAGCGACATGAGTACTTATTAGAGGTGTAAAAGTATGTGTGTGGTTTGGACGTTATGGTGATTACGCGGCCATCTATGTGCAAAAACTGATGAACTCAGAACCAAGCACGACTTCCACCCAGAAACTTTAAGATGTAAGCTGTTAGCAACAAATTAGCAACATGCCATGCTTAATCTTAGCTCCGGCTGATTGGCATCTGACTATGGCGAGTGCAAATAACACACTGGAGCTAGAAGACCCACCTGCTTCTTTCAAATCTTCAAGGGTCTTTTTCTTCTGAAGGGTTGCGTTTAATCTTTGAATGTCTAAATATAGCCTACGTGGAATAAACTGAAACACTGTAGTCCTAATGCACCATTTTTGATTTCCTTGTTATTCTATTTATTTTGTTCCTTTTTAAAATACAGGATGCTTTTCAGTTTTCTAGCCAGTTGTGACTGATTCAATTTGTTTACAGATGAACTGCATTCATTTACACTTGGCTAACAAAGAGAGATGCAGCCCATGCAAACGGCAGGTGATGAAAGGGGCTAGCTCAAGGGTACTTTGAAGCTATGTGCTGAGAGCAGAAATGGGCCTAAAAGAGGGAATGTAGAGAGGATGGGGGTGGTGGGGGTGGTGGTGGGGGGCTAAGCAGAAAAGTGAAACTACGAAAGACTGTTAGTCGTGACGGCTGGAGTCCAAGTCTCTCATTACTCAAAGAGCATCAGAGTACTTAAAAGGAGCCGTGTAAAGACGGCCCATATTGCTCTAAAATGCTTCTCTTTTCCCCAGTCACTATCCAAGCCAGGGCTTTTTGCGAACGGTACATGCATTTACCATTATGCCCAGCCCTGCGCAACTAAACGCACACCGTCATTAATACTGCCAGCTGGCTGCAGCGCTATGGTATGTGCTTTTAAAACACACTCTCTGGAAAATATTATCTCCCCCACTTTAGCCCCATACTCATATTATACGTATTAATAATTAACCACCAGGTTCAATAATTAAAGGCCTCTGAACATTGTCTTCTCTTTTACCTCCTCTGATGATGTTAGAACACACGGCCCCCCCACGTGGCGCCCTTGACTAAGCTGTAGTGAGGTCGGGCCTAATCAAGGTCGTGACCTCTGCTGGATCCTTTATGCCCTTCTCACGACGTATTTCCGATAGGGTAAATTCAACAAATACTGTAAATAAATACTGTAAATTTACAGGGAAGGGTTTGTTCACTTTTTGAGGGCCGAAACTTCTGCATACTACTGTAGACATCCGGTCTAGGTGAGGTGGTTAGAGAGATATGGGTGGCGGGAGGGGGGGGGGCGGCAAGTCAAGCTTTGCTTAGGGCCCCCTGGGGAAGGCCAGGACCAGCACTGTGTGCTAGCAGCCCGGCCCAGAGCAGTGGAGAAGGCGTTAGCCCTCCGTTTAGGTGTGAAATCTGGTTAGCTATTGTTTCAACAGCCTTTCCATGGCATGTGCAAACACCTGGAAATAGCGCCTGGGTTGGAGGTGCTCAGTTACTCAGCACGGTGTTCGATAACATGAAGAGGGACATGCAAATATTGGTAAGGCAATTAAAGCCAGTCTTGTTTGCCCTAAAGTAGAAGGGTAACCCAATCCCAGCCATTACGGGCGCACCGCTAACGCAGTTGCAGGCAGTACCAGAAAAAGGCCCGGCTCCTTCCAGCTAAAAGGGTGAGCTCCTGACGGCCGGGAGGCTCACTTTTCGCAAACGGCCGTCCTTGCTCGTCGTGTAAATGCACATGTAATGTGATGAGATTGAGAGCACCACCCATCTCTCTCTCTCTCTCTTTCTCTCTCTCTCTTTCTCTTTCTTTTTCTCTTCCTCTCTCGATCCTGCTCCTCTCACTCCTCCTCTTGTCCCCCCCCTGGGGCTTACAATGGACTTCTGGAAAGGAGGCGTTTACGGGATACTTCTTTTTTTCCCCCCTCTCCTCCCCCGAAACAAAAAGAGGAACACTCACCACCCATTAGTAACTCTACTCCCATTTACTCTGAGTTCACCTGGGTAGGAGCTCTACAGACACGTCCGCATCCACACACGCACACAAACACACTCACCCCTCAGGTTTTATCTTTCTAAGTGCAAAAGCATTTAAACAAAAGGTTAATGGTGTCATCTGAAAATAACTCGCTCTTCCATGGCGCATCGCATTCCATTAGTACCACGCTGATGCTTGCAATAGTTGTAAAATTAACATTACAGATAATTACACGTATGCTATCTTTAGGGTGAGACACACACACACACACACACACACACACACTTACATCACATGTACATTTATGCCTTTTGGTAGACATTCTCAGGGCAAGTTACAGAAGTCAAGCACACACACACACACACACACTTTCTAACACAGTCGCTGCAAATCAATGTTTAAGCATGGAAACACACTTTAAAGCCAAAGATCAAATGGGCTATTCAAGGCTGAGCACATATACATGAGCAGTAGCTACTCCAAGAGATCTGCTCAACTTTCTCCCTCTGTACCACCTCAGGGGGGCATTGATAAAAAGGAGGGAAAAAAAAACAACAACAAAAAAAAAATAACCGATCCATACCCAGGCCAGGTACGACTATTTCTGGTGGTAGGTTTTCTCAGATTGGGTGCTTGAAAAAGCATTTCCAGGCCTCTTCCCCCTCCTTTCAGTGCATTCAGTGAGGGAACGCAGTAACAATAATAATCCATTAAGCCGGCCGCGGCTAGCGACAACACTCCTCGCGTCTCCTCCTCTTAAGTGCTGGACTAGCCACTCGGCCCCTGAAAGCAGCGGGCAGACTCCTATGGAGAGACCAAATACACACACACACACACACACACACACACACACATGCACATATACACGGAATGTGCCATCTAGGAAAAGCTTTCCAAAGTGACACCAAAAGGACGTAACACACCATTCGAACTCACCATAGGGCCAGTTTAAGTCATTTTAAGCTTCTTTTCTTGAGTAATGAGTGAAGAGATTCTTTGGTAATCAATGGAAATGTGGAGTCAAGGCACATTATGAAAAAAAAGTACATTTTGAAGATAAAAAAAGTCAACACAAGCTCTGCAACCAATTTTTTTTATATAAATGGTTTGTATTCAATTCAATCCAATTCAATTCAATTCAATTCAATTGTTGTCATTTAGATCTCCATCATTTGCAATTATGTTAAAGTTTGTGCATACTTTTTTTTGCCACACTGTTCTATTGTAGAAGCTGTGGTCTGTTCAGCTGTAGTTTCCTGATGGATTCTGTCACATTTGCACAGGATTTTTCTCTAGAATAATCATCAATTTCTCAATGACAATTTTTGACTTGCTTATCCAGTCCACTTCATTAAAACGTCAGACTTTACTGCTTGAAAGGTGTCCAAACTTTTGCACATAGTTTTTTTTCTATTTTTAAAGTTTTGAACATTTGCTGAAAGGTTTTCTTAGGTTTTTAAGGTTATATAAGGTAATGTTTAAGGTTATGTACATTTTCTTTTCACTTCAAAAATCAGAATGTTGACCAGGTTTGCTTAAACTTGACATATTACTGCATTATCATATACCATTTAAATAGCAGAATTCATGTTTTACTGTAATCTTGGAGTGAAGTATATTGACTTTTTGTCTTTTAAGTGCACTATGATACACACTGGCAGGGAAACATAATATTAACCAATAATATCATGTTTCACCTCCCCCTACCACCACCTCAACCACATCATTGAGAGAAACACTTAGCTAGGTCAAATAACAAACTGATGCTTCTCATGTAGTTCACTTGGAAATGTACCAGTTTATGATTCCCAATCCACGTTAAATTTAGGTTTATTTTTGTTACTATGTTCATATCAAAAATCTGACCTTACATGATGACTGATGACTGTTTACATTGTGTCAATGTTTCATATACAAAATAATATCACATAACTTTAACATAAATCCGCATTAAAAGGTAAGAAGGCTTTCTGTATATGGGCCTACATTGTTTTTTGGGCGTTGGGACCGAGATGTATAACTTTTGTGTTGTTGTAGCTCATCAAAACTAGTCTAACTAGGTTAAGGACTGAGAACGGATTTGCCACTGTGCTAATGCTTGCTCAAAGATATGATAAAAAGACAGCAAAAAAACAAAAAACAAAAAAACAAAACCCACATAGTTTTAAAATGCCCAATATTCATAATTGTTCATATTTTAACCATGCCTGGGTCATGTGCTATAGTTTCTCATTAGGATTGAACAGGATTGGTGCCAGCCTTAAAGTTTAAGGGGTTAATGCATTCTGGATGGGGAGAGTGCACGTGTGCATTGTGCCCTGAGCAAGTGCCAGTGAAAGCCAGGCTAAGATGCCCAGTGTGAAGACCTCAGCAGCAGGGCTGGCACGCGCTCCATTTGCTCAGGATCACTCCATCAGCTGCCTCCTTACTGGCCCCGCTGCCACACCAGACCGCGCAGGAAATTAGGACATCATGCAACCACGAGAAACACATGACAGTTGAATAACTTTGTGCAGCTAATCCAACTCCAAAGTCCATGGAGGAACAAACTAGTGGCACTGCTGGCTTATAGAATGGTTTATTGGGTTGTTAAGGGCTAAAATAAGGAGAACTGGCTGGTTTTGAAAAGGTTTGTGGTGTATAAAAAACGTTATTATTATATTATCTATCCAAGTAACCATACTACTGTTCCACCACTTATCTGTCTTTTTTCTGTCTGTCTGTTTGTCTATCTATCTATCTATCTATCTATACATCTACCCATAACTACATATCTATCTATCTATCTATCTATCTATCTATCTATCTACCTTTCTGTATGTCTGTCTATCTATCTATCTATACATCTACCCATAACTACATATCTATCTATCTATCTATCTATCTATCTATCTATCTACCTTTCTGTATGTCTGTCTATCTATCTATCTATCTATCTATCTATCTATCTATCTACCTTTCTGTCTGTCTGTCTATCTATCTATCTATCTATCTATCTATCTATCTATCTATCTATCTACCTTTCTGTCTATCTATCTATCTATCTATCTATCTATCTATCTATCTATCTATCTATCTATCTATCTATCTATCTATCTGTCTGTCTGTCTGTCTGTCTGTCTGGCTGGCATCATTTCAGGTTTAAATAATGTTTATATATAAAATTAGTTGAAATAAAGCAAACATATTACATATTTTGACAGAAAGAGTTTCTGACCAGTTTCCAGTTCCAATTCTCAAACCAAGAATAATTAATCTCAAATAAGTTATTGTTCATTAGTAGTAATGCATTAGTGCTGACGGCCTGCTCTCTCTGAGCTCAGAGAGAGGTGAGAGAGGGCCGGGCTCCGGAGCAGAGAGTTGAACACTCCATAAGAACGGCAAAAGGTCACCAAATGCTTTCATTAATCAGCCAAACCCGGGCGAGACGTTGAGAGGAGAGCTCATTAAAAAAAAATCTCAAAATCTCTTTCCGCGCTGGAAAAGAACCACATGAAGAGCAAGAACCTGCCAATTTGACCATTGTTTGATTTTCGGTGATTTCCTTAATAATATAAGTAGTGAATAATATACTGTCAATCTCCAGATGGATTTATTGGCTACAGTGTGGATTACAACTGCTCGTGCAATTTGATCTTTTTTTTTTTTTTTTTTGCTTTTTGCCAGGGGGCTAAAGGTTTAAAAAAAGGCTAAAGTGTTAAAAAAGAAAGAACCAGAAAAGCAATCAATGAATGGAGCAGAGAGAATACACAGCTATGAATGCTTTAAAACAATGAATGAAATAAGAAAAGACACATTAAACCGTGACCTAATGATCTCCTGTGTTGTACAAGATAGCGTTTTAGCCAAGTTTCTTTTCTTTAAGAGAGAATGAAAGACAGAACGCGAGAGGGAGAGGATGAGTTCTCATTACCTATTAATAAAGCATTTGAAATCAGTTTTTAAGGCACTCTCACCCTCTGAAGCGCTGTTGTGGAGAACATGTGTTGGCAATGACTAATGTTTCACATTGTTAAATATATCTATTAATGATTTTTCCGTGAGGCTTTGAAGTCGGCAGCATTAGAGAGTTGTAAATCACAAAGTTGCCCGCTGTCTCCCTGAGAGGCAGAATGAGTTCCCCTTATCTGAGCAATTACATAGAGGGGAGTGGGATCTGCTTAGGATCTATCTGTTCATTCTCAGCCCTTCCCACACACACACACACACCTACACACACACACACACTTACTTTCGTTACCATGACTTGCGCTCATTTTTCTTTTGATACCAGAAACCTGACCCTGGCCGAATTCCTTAACCCGTAATGTTTTTCTTTCCTTTCAGAGATTAGCGATAAGACGGTTCACTGTGTGATGCCCTAGTGCTTTTGCTTGCCGTGATACAAGTTGGATAAAATTCTGAAACCAAAAACTTTCCACACAATTTACGGCCTAAGAGGAATAAGCAGTAACACGTGCAAATGCACAGCTAGGTGCTAAAAAGCGAGTGTGTCTGGGGCATATGCTCTGGTCAAAGGGCATCTATTAGAAGGGTTAGAGGTGCTAGTGCTGGCACTGGCCTAAAACCTGGAGACCATTCTTGCAGTGAGGAACAACAGGACGGAAACTTCTGAAAGTGATGGGATAGCATACTCTATTAGAACTCAACATCCATGCTTTTAAATGTCAGAGAAAGTTCATACTGTTCACTCTTTAAACCTCTGGAAGAGTAGATCATTCCTACACAGGAATTACTGCACCTGCTCAGCCTGGTACAGTGACTGCATGCACCAGGTGTATGTAAGTTCAAACATAGGAGTTCTAATGTAAATCTGAACCCTCACCTCCCTGTGAGAAGGTATAAGTGTTGAGTATGCAGAGAGAAACCACGCAGATAGAACGTATATAGCAAAAGATAAAAACATCACCTGACTATGTTAAGCTAACGTACATTCTTGGTTTAAGGCAACTTAGCTTTTAAAAAACACTGAATATTGTGTGCTGTGATTCACTCTCAGTTCTGATCATGACACTGTGCTTGTTTTGCAGACTTCTTTTTAAGGATTTACAATGAGCAGAACCTCTGTCTGTTAACAATCAATGAGGACGAGCAATGCGGTTAATGCTGTTGGATCAAATTTCAATACCGGTTGGAGAAAATACAGGTTTTGAGACTCTTTTCATAAGTCTCCTGGCCAATGCAGGAGAGTTGACAGTGACTGTGATTGGCCAGATTCCACAATAAAAGCATCATTCTGCAAGCCCCCTACTGGCCAGTTCACCACCGGAATGGAAATTGATTTGCAATTTTTGTAATTAATGTAATCAAATTAAATAGAATTACACTGTAACTCCATCAGACCAGCGAGGACACTGTTGCTTTTCTAAGTAAGAAATGTTGGGACTCTGTCTTGAGCTGCTAGTGAGCAATGAGGGGTTAAAGGGGAGGTATGAGAACCTAAAGACACTAGATTAGCTAGTATAATTTTGCCCAGTTTCATTTTCCACTATCATTTGACTGAAATTGTATCTAGATAAATTCATATTTGCAACAGCTTGAGTGAAATAGTTGTAGAATAATATTTAAAGAGTGAAAGGCATGTTTCAAAATATTCAGTTTTAATAAAACATCAGTAAAATCTTCCAAAATAATAGGTAGTATAGTTGCAAAGTACAGTTACACAAGTATTCTTCACCTCCGGTCCCATCTGATCTTAGAATGACTGTCAGTGTGTATTAGCTGGTGCTTTTAATACTGTAGGATGGATCTTTATGTGATGGATGGAGGCTGCGCACATTCTAAAGGTAGAATATGCCATTAAGCAGAAAACAGAGCCTTAACCAATGACCCTCTTCCTGGCATTTCATCCCTCTCTCTTCCACTGACCTTTACATATAATTAAACAAGTAGTTCAAGCAGCTCCAAATGGACCCCAAAGAGCTTTCGCTTTTTGCCCATGGTTCATCCCCCTTAGTGCTCCAGTTTATATATTTATTTTCTTGTGTCTGACTTGAGCTCTTATGTCCATTGTTTTCAGTGTTTGTGCAACTGCCTCACAGAGGCCCAGAACATGGTCCATGATTCGAAAGCTGCTATGAAGGTCTTATCTTGTGAGCCCAGTCTTGCCGAGGCAGCGTGCAGTGTTTCTATTTTTCCAGTGACGGCAGGCTGCAGCCTCTCGTTCTTAATGAGCGCAGTCATAAATAAATGCATGGCTCTAATTAGCTGCCGTGCCGCGGAGGTGCTGGCTCCACTGCGCTGCTGGGAGATGAGGAGAGGGAGTGGAATTAGCGAGCGGCCCAGGACGGAGGCTCCATGCCTGGGTTTCTGTGGTGACGCTGGCCCTCGGTAGAGGGAGATGGCCTTTGAGCAGATGCCACTCCTGGTGTCAACTAGCTGGGGCCTCTGTGATGGCCTTCTGTTAGTTAATCTATTAAGCCGCATCTCAATGGGGCGTGCAGGGCACGCGGAGCGCGGGGTGAGACTTGAAGCCGCTTCAAAAATCGGGATTAATAAGGAGGGGTGACACAACTGCCCCTTCTACAGGACCACATCATAAAGAGGACTGACAGAGGACGAAGTCAAAACACAGGCAGCAGAGACTGTTATTTACTCTGTTTTGTAAAGGTCTGCACTACTACAGTATATCATGGTCCTGCACTCTTAAAATAAAGGTGCTTAAATGGTTCTTTGAGCAATGCAATAGAAGAACCACTTTTGGTGCCACAAAGAACCGTGAAGAACCTTTAAATTGGGTCAAAACCTTGACATCAAGTGAAGGTTCTTCAGACCTTTAAAAGGTTCACCAGAAGTGGTTCTTCTATGTCATATTCTGTTCACTTGGACTTTTGGCCACTTTATAACATCCGCCTACCTCAAAGGCCTATTCATGAATCTGTTGACCAGCACAAATGATCAGCTACCTTCTACCCCAAGTTCTGACCACAGAACCCGATGTAACCAGATGTTATTTGAATGGTAGAGGCTGGTGACTGGTTTTAGCAGGTTTAGAATGGCCAACCACCCAATAATATCCCTGTATTTGGAAACTGACCACCAGTAAAGGGCTACAGGATTGATGTGGCCCATCAAAAAAGGGCTACAGCAACACAACTAAACAGTCTCCAACTGTACACCAGCAAGGTCGACCTACAAGGTGGCAGTTTCTGATGAAGTGGACGGGTCATGCATACAGAGCATGCGATGCACTAGTCCTAATGACTTTACATCAAAGTTAATGGTAATTTGAGCATATTTATATATGTGCTATTCCGTAGATCTGCTGCTGTTGTTACTGGTTAAACAGAATAAGTGTTGTAATACTGTACATGTCCACAATAGATTGATGGTTATGGTTATTACACCCCCCCCCCTGCCAACTGCACACACACACACACATGCGTACACACAGCCTCAGGTGTTAAGTGAACACAAGGTGACTAATGCCAGTGTCTCAGGGAGCCCTGAGTGACACAGACATTAGTGTTCAGGCCTCCATGGTTAAGCCCAGGGCACTATCGCAGCCCAGGCTGACCATAGCCTTCCCCATAGTACTCTACAGTGCTCACTGACTCCTTTCTACATAATCACTCAACACACACACACATGCAGTCTGCTACTGAAACACTGACTTTATTGGACATACAGACCTTTAATGAACATTCTGGAGGCCCTTAGACTGCTTCATGGTCCCCACCCCCCAAAGTTATGTTATTTGTATGCAGGAATGAAAATTGAATGGAAAAGAATGAAGAAGAACTAACAGTGCAGCGTCCCTGAATCCTAACACAGGGTTTGTTAATCAGAATACTTCTCAGCATGCTTAGCAGTTAAGCATAGTTCTGTGACATGTTTAGAATACAAGCTATTTTCAGATTTGATTGTATTATTTGGAGCATTTGACCAATGTTTTGGGCCATGTTGTGCTGTTTGTTTGTCACTGTGCAACTGGATTTCTATGTGAGGAGACTGTTTTAATCAAGCTAGTCCATTGATGGAAACCAAGCCAAACTCACTCATTAAAGTTAATAACACTTAGGGCATAGAAAAGTAGTTCAAATGAACTTAGGCCAGACGTTTTATTGCAAATCTACATATTCAAACCCATAAAGATGCGGTTCTGAGGCCCGCTGCATGACAGAGGGTTTGTCGGAGGGCTTAAGCAGTATTACAGGACGAATCATAGGGAATGGATATGAAAATACATTAGCGACCGACATTAGCTACTTTAGCCATTAGCCAGGGCCAGCTGGTGGGAGGCAGACCCAGTGAGGTCACCTGGCAATGAAGGTCACCTTTTTCCAGATGAAATTATGAAGTGCTCCCCCTTTAATCAGATGAGACACAACACATACTTGCCCGTGCCTCATGGCAACTGGCTTTATTTATAGCCCCCCAAACCCAAATGACCAGTTGGTTTAATTTAATAGCAGGCCAATAGGATTATACGCGGAAACAAATTACCTAAGTGGGCCTATTCTGGCTACCAAAATCTTTAACGATGATACAAACCACCGACATGATGTCTGGGTGTGTGATTTCATTACGCCGCTCTGCCTGCGCATCTGTTAGTCTGCCCAAACGCTCATGGACAGTGCCACCATTGCAGGAACCACACAGCTGCTGCTTTGGAGCCGGCTTAGAGGGACAGACTCCCTCTCTAGCCTTAAAACAAACACACTCACACACACACACACAAGCACATGCACAGTCTTTCGATCAGGTCCTGGTCTGACCTAAGAGGGGGCAGAGGGGTAAAGACTGTAGGCTGCTGTGTGTGGTGGCAGCCCACTGCCTCTCCTCCACAGGAATCTGCTGCTCCTCCAGAAGCCCCACCGTCAGCATGCACAGAATGCTGCCCATCACAAAGAAATGTTGGCCTTGAGAAAGGCACGGCCTCCCAAATCTTTTAGGATCTGAAAGAGCTCGTAGTTTATTGTAATTCTCAACTGAAATTAGGACTCCTCATACCGGGTCTAGATTTCAGTTCCTCCTCTTCTTAGGTTATCAATCCACATTTCATTGCTGTTGTAAGAAATCCTTCTATATCTGAAATGTAGCAGCTGGTGATGTCAAATTATGGAGAAAACAATAGAGGCACATGGTTTTGTTAGTAGAGTGACATTATTTGTTTTAACTTTGTTAACCAATAATTTATAGTTAGTGAATAAGAAGAAATTGGGGTTTAAAAACAACAAGGTCTGTATATCATAAATTACCCGAACTAATGGAACATTTGCAATGGGCAGGCAAGGAAAAGGAACTTGAGAAATTTGGGGTGGCTTCAGGTGCTGAGACTTAAAACCAGAACCCCCAAAAGTCCTTCTGACCAAACTTTAATTATTTCATAACTCCACTCATGCTACTATTTAATCCAGTGTTATCGGCTTTTTGGAAGTCTAAAAGTACATGATTTAATTTCACTAGGGTATATATTATAGTACTGGTCTCATTTTATTGTTGTGATTTGGTTGGCAACTTAAAGAGTGAAATTCCAAAATATTCTAAAAAAGTGGGAAACTATCATATCAAGACCATTTTCCAATGGTATGTAGTTAGATACAACTAAATCTTCTGGAAGTCAGTAAATGCAATCACATTTTTGTAATAAAAAGGTGCATCAGAGAATCTTTAATAAACCTTTTTCTTCTAAAAAACCTTCTTGAAGGTTCCTCAAAGCACCTTAAGAGGTTCCTACTCAGTTTTAAATGGAAGAACCTCAGACTCTAGTGTATTAATCAGTAAAGTGTAGCAGCATGTTCAGCATGTGTTTGGGAATACATAACTTCCAACTGTCCAACAACGACACATTGTCCTCATTCAATCCTCCATGATTTCATGATTTGACATAAAACAGTGAGAGAGTGAGAGAGAGAGAAAGAGACGGAGAAGGGTGGAGGGCAGTGGAGAGACAAAAGAATTATCATAGCGATACTAGTAAATCCACTACAGTTCCCACAATGCCATGTAAATCCATACATTGTTTGCTTGTGGATTACAGCCTAATGTTTCCAGGTCGAACTCTGCTTATTAACTTTGGTTCTGCATTATGTTAATCAATTTCTGTCCACAGTGTAGACAGTGTGACATCCATACTATGCAACTTTTGCAATTTTAGCTTTGTACAATACAATGAATCAGTTAAGTTTTGATTGAATTGTTGATGTCCAGGGGTTAATTGGAGCTTTAATTCTAGCATGTTAAAAGTAATTGGACAATAATATATAAATAAGTAATAAATGTAATGTAGAAAGTATGTTTTTTTACATAGTACAATTCATCCTACTGTTTTTATCAGTTGTCACATCATCAGTAAACACCAGTGACCCAGATCCATTGGCAGCCACACATGCCTATGCCATAACAGTGCCTCCACCATGTTTGCCAGATGATCTGGTATGCTTTAGATCATGAACCCTTTTTGTCTTTTTTACTCTATAATCTTGATTTCAGGACAGGGCAATTTTTTTTCTTTTTACATATACATCTTTTACATCCACTTTAGTTGTCTTCTCATGTTTTTTTTGTGCCAAAATTAGGTCACTGTCCAAATTTTTTATGGATCTGAATATAGCATATTTTTATGGGATTAGTAATTCAAAAATAAAAGTATTTCATGTTATATATAATATACAACAGACACATCTCGATTTATATTATAACTTTGTTTAAACAAGACATGACTGCAAAAAAGTGGTATTTGTCTGTTGTAAGTAAGGTTAATTGCTATAATGCTTTATAGTGTTCCCTTTTAATGTACCTTACAGTAAATTACTGTTATTTAATGGTTTTCTGCTGCCAGTCTTTTTACTGTTTTTTTTTTTTTTTTTTTTACAGTGCAGCGGGGAGAAAGACAGGGACAGAGAGAAAAAGAGAGAGAGTCCTCTCTCACTTGACTGAATCCGCCGCACCATTTAATCAGATAGGCCGAAGAGCCCTCAACCAACACAGACACACACACTCACACACACACACACACACAGTCCTGCAGAATGCTAATAGATGTAGCTCTAAATTATTTTCCTCTTTAAAAGAGTTGTGCTTGTGACATGTTGTTTTTATCAAGGAACGCAATTATGCTTCATCCTTAATATCTCCGAGCCTGTCAGCGCTGTGCGACGCTTGCCAACTGCAATCAGAAATAACTGTCCCTTCAACTTAATGAAAAACAAGTACTAGGCCATAAACTTGTAGTCATCCTCTATCCAATCACATTGTCTTGAGTAATTAAAATGATTAGCTTAATTAGCTTAATTAACTAAATTTGACTACAGGACATGGCCATATGGTGGAGCAAAACAAAGATGGGAGCTAATTAAAGTTAAAATAATGCAGGTTTTAATTAACTCAACCCTCAGGCATCAACATTTTCAAATTTATCCAAGCTGATAATTAAAAAGTCCTCTTGCCCAAGCAACATTTCTTCTCTGAGCTAATTAAATCTGGAAATGAATTAGCAACATGACGCTCCAAATATTAATTCCTGCTAGAAGATGACTTCACTTTCTAATGAAATTAATTAGGTGCACTGGACTCTCAATCAGACTCAGGCTGTGTCCGTGAGCGCAGACCTCATGTAATCTAGCACTGGGCTATGGGCTGCGGGGCAGAAATTTACAATTGTAATGAACACTCTTTAACTGTGTGCCTCTCTTAATATACCAAATGAACATGTAGATCTATTTGTGCCAAGGGCGTCCTCGTCCTAAGCCCCAACGTTAGGAGCAAGCTAGTCAAAATATATGTGCTTTTTCTTTTCCTTTCATTTCCCCCCTCCCCTCCCGTCTCACAGAGTGTGTGGCATATTAACCGCTCTGCTGCTGGAAGCCATGATTACAGGCGTACTGGTGTGGGAAGAGCCATGGTGCCGACCTTTCTGGTGTGAATGGGTGTGTTGTAGTAGTGGCAATAGCTGCAGTAGTGGTGGTGGTGGTGGTTGTACTAGAATTAGCTGAAACTACATTTAAAGTGGTTTTGGTTTCGCTTAAAGTAAAGTGGTTTTGATTTTAATTTTTGCTCAATATTATTATATATTTTTTAAATATTTAAGCAATATGCTTCAACGATTTCTTTTTCTCTGAAAGCGGCTTGTGCACAAGGTTAGAATTAACCATCAAGACAGGGTTTACTGTAGTAAGTAAAAACAGACTAAGGGGTTAGTCTGAAAGAGTCTGGGGTGTCTGGTATGGACATATTTCATTTTTTTTTTAATTGTTTTAAAAAAGTAAAAAAACAAAAAACAAACAAACATTCGGCTTATTTAAAGTTCTTTGTTACTGAATGAAATATATTTTAAGTTTAACAAACTACAATTTTTTACAGTGTAAAACAGCATATATCTACAGTCTGGTCCCTAAGTATTAGGACAACTACATGTTTTCTTGTTGTTGCCATTTTCCCTAGGTATGCCACATCTCAAATGAAGCAATCAAGATGTGGTTGAAGTGTAGACCCTTGGCATGAATTCAAGTGGACTTCTTAGGAACCTCTTAGAAATTACAACCATTTATTGTGGCTAAAAATAACTGGACAATGTAATTATAAGTATACAGAGAATTTGAAATACATGGATGCAAATCCTTGGCACTTCTTTACTGAAGTGTGCCGTCTGGAACTCGTGGATATCACCAAATTTCCCTCCCTCCCTTGAAGTGCTTTGCAAGGTCTCTTTCAGCTGGGTTACTGTCCATCTGTACTATAAAGTAACATCAACACTTTTGCTGCTTTTGGGAGCCATACATGCTGGTGCAGTAACAGTGTCTCCACTATGTTTGACAGTTCTCCTTTTTTACCCCACTGTTATAACTAAGGAACAACTCGACTCATCTGTTGCTTTGCATGTAGTTATGGATTAGTAATCCTTAGGGTGTAATAAAAGTCACAGAACATCATGGGCTGATCTTGCTTTCATCTGTTTGAAGAATCTCGTTCCAGAACTGGACAGACATTTTGGATGGTTTCTAGCAATCTAAAATTTTCCTGTTCTTCAGTGTTCTCAGCAGTTAGCATCTTGAAGTAAACCCTCTGTATTTACATTCATCAATGCGTCTCTTGACGGTGGACTTTGAGACGCCTGCCACCTTGAAAGTATTCTTGACTTGACTGAATGCTGTAAAAGGGCTTTTCTTCACCAGGAAGAAAAGATTCAGGAAGAATCTTGCGATCACCTAATTTAATTAGCTTCTGTGGTCTTTCCAAATTTTTTTGGTTTTGAGTTGAGTTTATTGTTGCATTCCTTGCCAAACTGTTGATTTGACCACTCACAAAAAAACATTTACACAAAAAAGCACCAACTAACAATAATATCTTACATAATATCTCCTGCTTAGTGCGTTTCTGTTGACTGATTCTTGAGAGTGCAGCTGGACATTCAGGATTCGTACAATGTGTATTTACCCATTGTTCATGATCCACAAATGTCTTTCGCAATCCAATCCATATAAGAATAGAGACAGAGACCAAGAATGTTACAAAGCAACCAATGAAGATTTATTGCTTGAACCTACACCTTAATCTAAACTTAACCTTCTACACATAAATCTAATTCAATCCTAGACATAGGCTAAACTCAACCTACTACACCTAAACCTAAACTTAACCTACTACACCTAAACCTAAACTTAATCTACTACACTTAAACCTAAACTTAACCTACTACACCTAAATGTAATTGTAACTTACACATAGGCTCAATTTACCTACTACACCTCAACTTAAACCTAAACGTATCCTACTACACCTAAACCTAAACTTAACCTACTACGCCTAAATCTAAATCAATCCTAAGCATAGACTAAACATAACCTACTGCACCTCAACCTAAACCTAAACTTAACCTACTACACCTTAACCTAAACCTTAACGTAATCTACTACACCTTAACCTAAACTTAATCTACTATACCTGAACCTAAACTTAACCTACTACACCTCAAAATAAACCTAAGCGTAGCCTGTTACACCTTAACTTAAACCTAACCTACTACACCTCAACCTAAACCTAAACTTAATCTACTACACCTAAACCTAAACCTAAACTTAACCTACTACACCTAAACCTAAACTTAACCTACTACACCTAAATGTAATTGTAATTTACACATAGGCTCAATTTACCTACTACACCTCAACTTAAACCTAAACTTATCCTACTACACCTAAACCTAATTCTAACTTAAGCGTAGGCTAAATTTAACCTAACCTACACCTAAACCTAAACTGAACTTACTACACCTAAACCTAACGTGCCTGACTGTGTTGAATTGGTATCAATCACAGTAATTTTAAGTTTCATTCTCCTTTATTTAGCAATTCTGTGTATTTTTGTCCATCATTGAAATATTTATTATGGGTTTAACCCCCTGCCCATATTATCACCAGCACTGCTACAAAGATAACTTCTGTACTCCGACATTGCTGTAAAACAAACGTCATTAGCTCATCATTAGAGGATAAAGCAATACAATGGCCCATTGTTCTCTGGGCTTTCTCTCTCGGACGCTGCATCATAGTGAGATATCGCACTTGAGACGTCTCCTTTGGAAGGGCATCGTCAAATGCAAATGCCTGTGGACTAGCGCAAGTGAAGGGGTGACTTTTACAAGGGCTGGCGTGAATAAACTATTTGATGATGCCGTCTCCGCGGCAGCTCAAGACAACAGCTCCTCCGTTTCTGTGCCTCTTCTGCTGCCACAGACTATGGATTTGCATAGATAGCATCTCCAGATACAAATTACAATTTTGACTCATTCCGGAGGGCTGGTGGCTGTATCTGCCCGAGATTATCTCCCTGCCAAGCCTCAGAGAGGACAAAGTGGATGTCTCTCAAGGATTCCTTTGAATTTATCACCATTTTGAGTGTTGTTTTATTACATTTACCATCAGTTGAACCGCGAATCAATTTGGACGACACAATGCGATGTCGCACACCCAGCTGCTAAGCAAACAGATAGATGACAAGACAATATTTACTTAAGATTGCGCTTGATGTATCGACGGCCTTTGTGAGCTCGCCTAAGCTTATGGCTAATAATTGTCCACATTCTTGGCCAATTGTGAGTCAGCTAGTCGCGGTTCAGCGCTATCCATCAATGTGGCAGACACACAATTGCGGCAAGCGACACAAAGAGCATGACCTGCCTAATGTGCTTTGTCAAAGCAATCAGCCTCAGTCTAATGGAGAAGTGCCTTACCGTCCTGTGAAACGTTGCCTAATGACAACCTACTGCAAGTGGAACTTATTTTCACGTCCTGCTGACCAGTGGTGCAATTAGGATCTTACAGGCCCCAGCGGGGAAAAGTAATGGGTTCTCCCATTAGAAAATGATCTAGAATGAATTAAAAAAAAAATATCAGATGTGTCCGGAACCACTTTTTAACCCTCTGATCTGATTTGAAGAACCTTAATGTTGAGGATCTATTTTTTGTGCTTTAATAAGTAACAGTCTACTTATTAACGCTTTAGTAAATTCAATTTGTTTTCATGTACATAAGGTGGTACTAAGGTTCCACTTAAGATGCAATGTCTGTAATAACTGTATAACATTAACGCTCTCTGCAACGCTCTCATACTTACATAAATGCCTCTAAAAGCTGTGACAGCTGAAAAGCAGCAGCAGTTCTTATAAATACAATTAAACCTCAACTTATTAGACATATATAAAGAAATAAAAGAGAATCTGGTGTTACATCTATTGAGATGTGAATGTAATTACAGAGAGTTCAATTTAAAGTTGATACAAATATGTAATTACATGAAGTGTAATGCTTTAATACATCTGGAACAGTGAATACATTACCAGTAGTTACACTGTTATTACAAACGTTATAAGTGTGTAATTGCACAGTAAGGGACATTTCATAGAAATTTGGACTGATATAATAATAGGATTATGCACAGTTGAAACAGTATCATGCTGTAAATCAGTAAGCTCTTTAGAATTAGCCCCTCCCACTCTTTTACAATGTATGAAAATGGTGCTTGATTTTATAGGCCTGTGGCAAAGGGACTGAATTATACACCTGAATTTCATGAGTAAAGAGGAGTGTTCCAATACTTTTGTCTATGTAGTGTATTTTTATTTAAATATACTGTCTTTAATTTTTGTAATTTCTTAAAGCTATATTCACATTTCCTTCTATCTTCTGTAACACATTAATTTAGCACGACAAAAAATTGCATATTTTTGCAGACTAACATTTTTCTATCAAGCAAATTCTACATATATACATCACACTTTTGCTGTCGCGCTTAGAAAAATGAATCAATAATAAGACTTAATGTGAGTTATTCTGCATATGTCCATATACAGTAATCACAGTGCATCCAAAAATAAAGGTAGCACAGAAAGCTTCAATTTCACATGCTGATGCATTTTACTAGGGACATGCACACATTACAACAACCATGGGTTCAGTTTTTAATGAGGAGACAAAGCCAATATCTCTGACTGCTTTGCCCACAATACGTTAGGTAAGACTGAGTTAGGTATTGTAACTATTGTAGACTAGTAGTGGTCCAATCAATTAAGAACCAATAAAGGGTCTACTGGCCCCTGTGCTATTGGTCGGCCTGTACTTCTGGGTAGTTCCACCACTGCTACTAATCATAGGCTGGGAGGTGTCTCTGATTAGACACTTGAGAGCATAAGTACTGTTTTGTGTGTGTTGAAGCAGAGGCAGGAACACATGACCAGTGTTTTACAAACGCTTTAGAGAAGGGACCCATTTTCCCCCCCTCACTCCTTTGTGACATTTTCTGTCCTCTGTTCTTGTTTGTGGTGCTTCATTCTGCACAATATTTCCAGAATTGAAATAATTGTGTTTATGCGGGTCCTCCGATGCCTTTCTGTCAACACAGACATCAAACCCTGATCATAAAAAAAAGCCTCCATCCTTTTGATTCAGAGCCATCTTAATTATTAATGCTCTCTGGTGGCAAATTGAATCTCAGTATGTAAATAGTTTCTGATCCCATTATGTTGTGCAGTGATAAATATGACAACACTTAGAGAGCTGATGGTCAAGCAGAGCCTGGCGAGCTGGAGAACAAATAAATCTGACAAATACGAGAAAAAGGAGCGATCTACAACAAACTAATGGGCCTCTTCTTTTAATGGCGCCCACACTGAGACATTAGAGAATATCAAATTAAAGGTATAGCTGGCACAACTACAAGAGCGCCTCACACAAATGGAATACTCTTATCAGTCAGGCTGCGTGTGATATGCCATGGAGCCGAGCACGGAGCTAGTTAGGGCTCACATCAAAGCCACGTCAACATGGCCAACAGCCACACATGCCATTTATGTCCCAGTGAAGCTGAGCCTTTCTGCATCTCTCTGGCGCTCTTTCATGTAGCCTCCCTCACTTAAACACCATTAAAATTGGAAGTATAATGTGTTTTCCTTCTCATCTCATTATTTAAGAGTCTCCCTCTCTTTCTCTCTCCTGAGAAGGATGGTTTTGCTACCTCTGAGCTGGGTAAACAAGTGCCTTGGATTACCATGCTCCTTGTACCCCTTTTCAAATGTTGAAAAAAGAGTAATTAGTGGGGCCAAATGGGCTCCAAATATCAACAAGGTGCTTTTCAGATAAGGGAATTGTCTACTCTGAAAAACGAATGTACTGGATTTAATTATATTAAGACGTGTCTATAAAAAAAAAATAAAAAAAATAAAAAAACATTTGCACAACCGAGGACCCTAAGAAAGGCTTTTATATAGTACTGCAGGGGGGTTCTTTGACTTGCTATGAAACCCTTTTTGTTGCTTTTTGCAACATTTTTATAAAATTGTTCTTTTTAGAACCATCTACAAACAGAGTTTTACACCAAACCCTTTAAGCAGACAAACAACCATTTAACTCCTTGAACAGCCTAGGGACTGCCAGCGGGCCAAAAGTTTTATTACAAACGTCTATTACCAAAGAATAGCCCCACCATAATACATCTTTTTGCATTAAAGGGTTAAGCATCCTGAGTTTTTTTGAGTAGACATGGCTTCATATGGTACCATTGTCATTACTAAAGGACACTTAAAGAACCCCCATTTTTTTCAAGAGTGTCATAAGTAGCATAATTTCCAGGGAGGATGATAAGGAGGGTAAAACCATTTCAATATTTATAACAACTCCCCCTACAATTAATTTTCATAATAGCTATTTGGTAATAAAACAGAACAAAAATATGATTATTTTTGTTTATAAACAAACGTTTGAGTAACCCTGGTTAAATGAGAAATCTTATACAGTTACTAATTATTTGCTTTATATAACACAACAAGTCACAAATCTGATGATAGGAATAAAAGTGCAGAAAATGACAGATTTGGGCTTCACTTATTTCCACGTAAAAAATGAAGTAAAAAATATCTTGACCAGGAGTGTCCAAACAACCATCTTTTGCATAATATGATATTATGTTACAGTCTGTTACAATAAACCACAATTACAATAAATATATATTGCAGTACAATTATTATTGATATAATACATTTAGCATAGATATATGTGCTGCTCAGCGTGATGCCAGCCAGTGTGAATATATGTTAGCTGATATAACAGAACTTGTGGTTAGTGTTCTCCTGCAAGCGTGTTCAGCTGTCTAATGGTGTTGCATTAGTGGCAGATCACAAAGATGTGATGACTGGCTTCATGTGAATTGAATGAAGCACATGCTAGCCTTCATTCTGAAAGCATAGCCTGATAGAGGGAGATCTAACTAGTGGTTGGGAATTAGAAATGGATAAAATTGGGGTTACAGTTGGGGAGAAAGGTGTTATTCTGGAGATTGTGAAGGGAACACTCAAAGAACAATTTTAATACACAAATCCATTTTTCTTTTATACTGTAGAACCTGTTGTGTATAGGCCCTTGAGTAAAATGAGTGAAATAAGCTTTTTCAGTGCTGTATAAAGAATACAGAGCATAGACACTGCATTGCCCATTGAATCTCAGTTTTGAAAATGCGTCTGTTAAGCGCCCATATTGAAAAGGTCAAGACTTGCTTGCAGTTCCCATGCACTAATACAAGTTCTCTTGCTTTAATTGCCCATAACCCACTTATTACTTAACTAATTTACAAATATTTTTAAATTAGTTAAGTAATAAGTTAAATAATTTTTATATATATTAAATATTAAACAAATTGATTAATATTTGATATAATTAAAAAATACTCAAACAAAAACATATTTTTTTTCACTTTGCAGATCCCTTTAAAGCCTCCAAATGTTTAACCCAAAGTTGAACATTTGTTAAAAGTTAAAAACAATTGATAAAAAGTACATACACTTGTCATGGCTGTTTAGGCCAGACACTGAGGGATGAACACTCGCAGAGATGGGTCCAATGCAAGTACTTTACTAACACAAAGGGAAACAATACAAAAGGCAAACCAAAGCAAACAATGCAGCAACTAATGGGCATAAACAGGAAAGCAACATAAACTAGGCAACCAAAAGGGTGAACACAAAGCATACCTGAGACCTGGGGGGCTCTGGGAGCTGAGCTGGGTGAGCCAGGTAGGAAAACGGGGCTAATACAAACAAAACCCACATGTCGTGCCTGGGGAGACTAAGGAGGAAACTAAGGATGCGCGCGAACCGCGCAGAGACTTCTCAAAAGTGAAGAAGAGAGCTGGAGAACCAGCCGCTGAACCATAAACGGCTAGGCCGACCAAACCTGACTATGCAGCGTGAAAGAGGGTTGCCTAGCTGGAGCTAGAGTTGTGGGCAAAACCAGGGAGCGAGCGAAAGCATCTTGCTAAATCTGAAGACAGCCGGATGGCCCGCTCGAGGATGCGAACAAAGAACCGAAGCTGGCCAAAACACACTGTGATCCGTGTCCTGAACCTCTCGGGCTACCTCGAGGTCCTAAACTAACAATTCTCGGCGAGGAGCTCAGTGTCCAAGCTCCTTACGTACCCGGTCTCAGGTGAAACACATGAACTAAACATGACATGATGAACTTGAATATCATTCATTGATTCATTGAATCATTGAATCAATACCAGAACGGAAACACAACAAAAAGGGGCTGACAACACTCACAAACAAAAGTGTGTTGATAGAAATCCATGTAAATTCATATCAACACATATGTAATAAAATATAATCATATGAATACGTAACATAATTACAATTTATAAAACATAATTGCTCATATATAATCCTTTGAATTCAGTGCATTTAATCACATTTTCGGGGTGTTGGTACAGCATGTCGCGATCATGTCCAGCAATCCAAATTGCTTGGCCTGCTGAAGTTCAGCCAGTCCACGCCAAACCCACAAAGGCACAAAAGCTAATCAGAAAGAATGTGAGCGCGAGAGGGCTTCCTGCAGCGAGAGAGCCGAGGCAACTCTCACATTAATGCAATAAGAGAAAGAAATATAGATTAGAGGCATCAAAGTCCAGTTCGTTCAATCAAATATTTAGCTTGGCCTTAAGTTCAAGGGGTGCCAAGAAACATCTCTTGAAACTGTAGAGTCAAAATTACAACTTGGAGCCAACTCCCCTGCTCGAGGAGATGCCAGCTGCACTGAAGCTCCGAGCTCAGCATTTGCATGTTTCATTTAGATATGTCACCTCTTACATGGAATATAGAACTGTGATCAGGTGGGAAGTGCAGTCGTTGTCTGTTTCAGCAGTGATTCCTTTTAAAACAGTTCAACAGAGCATGCTTGTGCTGAACTTTAAAAGGGCATTTTTAAATATCTGGGGGCTCTCCTATGGCGAAGCCTTGTTGAATATTTCTAAGTGATGCTCTCCGAGATGGACGAACCACAGCAGCCTTGTTCAGTGACCCCAAGAATCCATTCTGTGCTTTAATAAGACTGGATGGCACAAAGCACTCATTCTACAGAGCAGCCTCATCACATTTACCTGAAAAGACAGATGAACAGAGAGGAAGGTGGGAGGAAGGGGGGGTGGGGGGTGAGGGGAGGGAGGGAGTAAGGGTAGGCTTCTCTACAGTGGTACTTCAACCTTTCTTCTGCGTGTAAATGAGTATTAGAATTTGTCTTCCAGTGGCACTTTGCCCACCCACTGGCAGAAAAGGTCAGCACATGACAGGGTTAAAACCCCTATCAGTTCATTTTGACTACACAGCCCCCTAATTACTATACCGCTACAACTTCAGGGAGGGAACGAGGGAGGAGAGGAGAAAAAATACAACACGTAGAAGTCTGTCTCAAAGTAGGAGATAAGTTCTTATCTTAATCTACTGACTCCGCCGGCTTCATTTGTCAGGCCGGTCTAGCTGAGGAGGGGAGGGGGGGAAAAAACAGGTTTCTGGTTGCCAGTGTTAATAGGAACATCTTTCAAGTCTCGGAGTGGGCTTGCAGAAGAGGGGAGGGGAAGTGTTGGGGGGTGGGGGGTATGATCATCCTCCGAACATTCGGTGACAACGCCAACGTGAGATGCGTTCCTCGCAAGTGGTATTCCTGCTAAGAGCCACTAATTAGCGCCTTATCACCCGCCAAATGGCGGCATGCTGCAGACAGAGCCGCCCAGTTTAGAGTATTTATAGTGCTGGGTCCTGCGACTGGGCACGGAGAGCGTTCTGAAGGAGTCCAGCCTGAACCCTCTAACGTCGAGTAATGAGAGGTAGGCCATGAGCGCACACTGGAAATATTTCATGACCCTGCCAACCCTGAGAAACAGGAAAGTACCCCCAACCCCCACGTACACACACTTTTTTCAGGAAAGAAAGCAAAACATTTGACATAACTTTGCAACGCGCATGGTGTGTCATGGCACGAGTGACTACGCCACTTCTGGTCCACCAAATGTACCCCTAGATACTTCGGTGCAGCGGTAAACATGTTGAAAAAACAACAATAACAACAACAACACAAATAGCGAAAGACTAGCAACATGCAGAGAAGATTCCCCTCAAACAGCTCATGGAATTTGTTCATGTTTCTCGTCAGCCCTCCGTTGATGTAGCGCTTTAGCAAAGAACAAGGGAACGGAGTTTCTTCGACCCCCCCCTCACCTCTCTTGATTTGCTTTACAACACAGCCAATTAAAATCCCACTAAAAAAAACGACGGCCTTTCTTCTGGCACGCTTCCTCCTCCTCAGCAATTTCGTCCTTAAAGTAAATAATACAACATTACAACCCCGCTCGCGCCCCAAAGGCCCGGCTCGCGAACGCTACGCTGTCTATCAAAAAGGGAAAAAAAAGGGAAAAAAAAGGAAGAAAAAAAGTTCTCCATTGCTTTAGCAGCATAACTGAGTAACGGCACAGGCGGCCTGCTTTATTCACAATGAATCACAGCACGCTGGTGACACGACGAGACCAGCTGTGTTTCAATGAGATGTGAGGGAGAGGGAAAAAAAAAAAAAAAGTAGTCGAGGTTGTAGCCACGCCACAACTCCGGAAAAAGAGCCACGGAAGAACTGGAGAAGGAGAAGAGGAAAGAAAAAGAACTGCTAGAATTTCCACCATGCCTTAGGTGAGAAGAAAGAGAAGGAGAGGTAAGAAAGAGAAGGAGAGAGAGAGAGAATAAAAAAAACTGTTAAATGTGTGAGAGCAAATCTCTGAAGATTAATTTGAAGCGCTTGCTGAATTGTGATTCCTTTTCTTTAATTAATTAAAGAATTAACCGCTTTGTTAAAACATTCCTAGTGGAATTGGGCTGTTGGCAATTCCCCCCACCCCCCCCGAACAAAAGAATTACACATCTCTCCTGACTTTCACACAACTCTAAATTTGCCGGTGTCGGCTTGCGGTTGCTCGTGTCGGGTGAAATTTGTCTCGCTAGAACACTGCGTTACTTGGAGATGATTTCGGTGTTGGGGCGAGACAGCTTGACAGAAAATCTTTGAGATTTCTGGAATGGTAATGATGGAAGTGGAATTAAGTGCGGGTGTTGGAGGCTACATCGCGCCACTCTGAGATACTTTTAACATATAAATTGCTCTTCATCCATCCACTCACTTGGAGCAAATCCATCAGAGCCACCTGCGAAATGACACGCAGGTTGCAGGAAGTGAAACGCCACTATTTTACAATAATCTCCACTTTTTCACCAATTCAGCCCAGAGAGACGCAGCGCTTCTGCATTGATCTGGGCCACTGTTGTTTCTGTAGCGATATTACAGCACATAGTGAATGTCGATGTAAAAGCTTTTTTTTTATTGCCTTCTCTTTCTAAAGGAGCCTATGGCCTCCATGTTTCAATGTCAGTGGGAATGCGGAGGAAAGAGCCGCAGGAACAAAGCCTCCTTACTTCGCCTAATGTGTTTCCAAAGGGCAGGTGAGGTCCATGCTGGAGTGACATTTAGCTCCGGCCCTTCATGCACACATTTGAAGGTTTCGCTGCGATCGTGTACAGAAGCATCTGGTCTTCTGGGGTCGTCTAAAAGTAAGCCTTCAGAAAAACACAATAGCCTGGTTTAAATGGTGAGAGATGTGGAGCCTCTCCAGAAAGCAAAAGGAAGAGTGTAATAATACAAAGAAAATAAAGATAAAGATAATATAAATAACACTAATAACACAGAGACAGGATGCATTTCCCACACTTCTTCACTGTGGTAATAAAGGCAGTATGTTTTACATAATAAAAAGCAGTGTGTACGCCTTGAAATGCCTCATTTTTCATTTCGTTGTAGTCATTTCTTTCGCATAGCTCATTAGAGCTGCCAGATAAACTCTGTGAAAAGTGAATTTGTTTGTATGAAGAAAAGGAGATATTTTATTTTATTATGCACTTATATCAGAATATTATGACTGACTTACCTTAGCTGTCATAGCATGGACTGTATCATGTGACGGAAGGTGTTTATTATATAGGTTAACTGGTCCCCTGTGTGGATTGCTCTGTACCACTCACCGGAGTTGGCATTTCCCGTTGGCATCAATGACCCATTGGGCACCACTGTTATGCCGTAAGGTAAAGTCTTGGTGTACCTTCCCGCCGTTGGCTCTAAAACATCCCACAAAGTAGGCAGTTTTCAAGATGCTACCACCCTTCATCCGGTACTCTTTTATCATGCTCTTTCGGACATCAGTTCAATCGCTTTCTTTGACCATGACAATCGTTTTGCAGTCTGCAACAACTGACTGGTGTGCTCGCTTATTTATACGTGCAGCAAATCCTGTCATGTGGAATCTGTGATGTCCCAGGCAGAGTTCATTCCAAACCTGGGGTGGTCAAAATATTCTGATATGACTGTGACAGTGGGCAAAGGGTGGTGGCATCTCAGAAACCCAAATTCCCAATTTCCTAGGATGTTCAAGATCCACCATAGTGAAGGTGTACTGAATGGACTTACTGCACATTGAGTGCATACCTTTTAGGGGTATGACAGTCGTACCCCATGTGCCACTGATGCCAGAGGGCAACGACAGCTCTGGCAAGTGGTACAGAGCAATCAACACACCACTACCCCCCCCCCCCCAACACCACCAATAGATAGATGAAGAGATGGCCTCCTTAAGAGTTTTCTGAGGCAGCAACACATCCAAACCACCCCACTTCCACCACCATGTTTGAACATTGTTGTTGGTGTTCTTGTTATGGTATTCTGTGAAATGCAGTATTAGCTTTATTTCAGATATGAAGCGACCTGTCCTGTCCGAAGGGATACACATTGGACTGGTCTGTTCATCAAACACTTACCTAAAAGGCTTAGGGATTGTCTGAATGTGAAATGAGCGGTGATGTTTCTTTAGGTTAGCAGGGTTTTCTGCATCACTGCTCTCCCATGAATGCCACCAGTTCCTTTCTTACCACACAGTCGTGAACACTGACCTTAGCTGATGCTGAGAAGACCTGCTTTTTTCTAGTCTGTTCTCCTGGAACCTTTAGAGACTTCCTGGATGAGTTGCTACGGCGCCCTTGGGGCATTTTGGCTGGCTGGCCACTCCAGGGAAGCTTCATCAGTTGACGTTGTAGTTAATGGTGCTCACTGTGGTTCAGTGATGCTCTTAGAAATGATATTTTTCTGAATTCTTGTTTATGTTATGTAAGTAAACTGAAGGTTAAAGAACTTGACTTTAAGGGTGAAAATGGACTAGAGGACAGGCATGGGGACAGGAGTCCTACTACCATTGCCTGGCGCTTCCCTGGCCCTAGCTGTCTTGCATGATGTACGTAACGCTCCGGTATCTTCTCCCGGCAGAGCTCCGATTGTTTTGATATTTTTATGAACATGTCCTCAATCATAAATCACCAGTGGGAGCTCTAGCCCCTAGTCCTCGCTTTTCGTTCAGCACCGCATCAGATTACAGGTGAAAGACGAAGCTCCTCACGGAGGCTCAAGAGCAATACTCAACACACTACATCCCAGAGGTCACTTAAACATGGCTCAAGCACAAATATGTCTTGCATGTTCATATTAACTCTTAGATGCCTAGAGTCATTATTGTTGTTTTTGTATATACTAATTACTTTAAATGTAATTATGTAATGAGGATTAGTTTAATTCAAAGTTAATTACATTCAATTCACATTCTATAGCGACAGATATGAGGCCTGTAATTGTTATTTTTTACAAGACACTTTTCATTCAAATTACAATGGAATACACTATATGGACAAAAGTATTGGGACACCTGCTCATTCATTGTTTCCTCTGAAATCAAGGCTATTTAAAAAAGCAGGAGTTTCTCTTGCTTCTGTTAGATTAACTGTGTCTACTGTCCAGGGAAAGCTTTCTAGATTTTGGAAAATTGCTGTAAGGATTTGATTGCATTCTGCTACAAGAGCCTTAGTGAGGTCCCGCTGTTGGACAGTCACTCCCAAACTCATTCCAAAGGTATTGGATGGAGCACCATCATCATTTCAGAGCTCCACAGCTCAATGTTGAGGACTTATCCCCCTCTAGCCCTCTAAGCATAAGGCATGGTGCCAATAGGTTCAGGTTCAACTCCAGAGAGTCCTATTCTATTGGCAATATTTTCTACAGGGACTAGATAAGCTGTGTGAGTGTGTGTGTGTGCATTTGCACATCTGTATCAGCAATGGGTGCAGCTTAAAGTAGCTGAATACATTAATTAGAAGGGGTGTCCACAAACATTCTCCTTTTCTGCCTACAAATAAAAATGAAATCAGCAAATTTTGCCGTATTTGCACCACTTGTTAAAGTCATTTCTCAGTAAGATGGAAGTAAAGCAGTTAGGGCAGACTTTTGTGATCACTGGAGATAAATAATATGTCTCATGTTTAAGAAGCATCCATAAAATTGCTCTGCAACTGCACAAACTGCACCCCTGGCGTGGTCGTCTGGTTAGCAATGACTCAATGGCATGGCCACCGTCCTCCAATTCCCGCTCATCTGTTTTTATCAAGTTGGAAGACAAAACCGAGGGGACAGGCGGTGCAGGATTTTCTGCAACGTCAGGTCCTCGTGTCACAACGCTTTAAATAAGCTCTGCGGACACAAGCCTCTGTTATTTTACATGTGCCGATGGCATCTGACCTAGCAGGGCATTATTACAGCATTGTTTAAAAACAATACCCTCTCCGACCGCCCAGATCAGTATTAAGCCCGTGTTGCTTCCTCTCTTGGGTTTTATTTGTCAACCAGTACAACAGTGGCAGGGTTCGCAGGTGAGCCGGCCCATAAGCAGCAGAATACAGGCTTTTGTCACGACAAGTCAGCGTAGAGCAGCAAACTGTCAGCCCGTCTCAAAGGCCGCGGATGCTATGCATAATTCCTTTAACTCAAGGTCAGACGCATATCTCTATCATTGCAGTAATAGTGTAGAGTACGCCACCTCGTATACACAGCACCTCATACTGCCGAAGCGTAATTTATTTAATTAAGCCCACACTGAGAGTGGGTTTGTGGAAATGTGTTGTTGTTCTGCCATTTGCATATATCACTCTTTAATATGCCATGTTTGTCAAGAAAAAGGTCACTGAAGATGATCTTGCAGCCTCTTGAACAAGCATATTTGGATATAAGCATAAATATATAATGTATAGTACAGTAGGCAGTGCTTAGTGGTAATAAGAAGGATATAATGCAGTACTGTGGTGATGGTCAGCGCTGGGAACGGCACAGAAGAAACAAACTGTAGCTTTCTGCACCTAGTTTGGGGATAAAAGTGTGGTCTGTTCACTTTTAGTACATAAACAAAGAATTTATAACAAATAAAATTGTTTATGTACTTTAGTTATTTGAGACAACTTAAACTGGAGTGCTTAAAACTCTTTTACCTGTTTAAAATCCTTGTAATGCACAACCTCATTCATTGCAAGTCATTTATTGCTTTAATAAAATGCTGTCAACGAAAATCATTTGAATAAAATATACAAACTTTCAATAACCTTCAAAAATGTCAGTTCTTATGGTGAAGTGTTACATTTGCCTCATAAGTACTTGCTTGCCAAAGTGCCGCCATGTGATTTTAAGGGTTTTGTTTGCACCAAGATAAACAATGCTGTGCTTCCATTTTCCCACACTGGTACTCAGTCTGATATGGCCTCCTAGTGCACAATATGGGTCTTCAAATAGCGGCACTTGCATAGTATGTCAAATAAAGTGATTTAAGATCATACAGTTCCCTTCTAGACATACACGCACTATGTAGGGAGTAAGGAGTCATTTGACATTCAGTCTAGGTTTAATGTTAGATAGGCAGCTCTATTAAAAGAAAAAAAACTGACATTTGGAACTTGTAAGGCATTCACCTAATATATTCCTTCTTTTAATATTACAGTTTTACAGTGAGTCCTTTGATAAAAATACACCTGAAAACTAATACTGAGTATTAATAAGGGTGTAGTTTAGTCTGTTAGCAGTATGTAGTCTTGGCTGTCTGCTCAGTTTATCTCCTTAGTTCTAGTTGTTAAGAAAAGCTTTTAGCCTCAAAAACAAAACATCCACAACAAAGACAAAAAAATAATCAGCTGTCCATACACAGTCCATGACCAGCAAAATGTAATTTAGTTTAGTAACTTGGTATATTCATATTGTTTCTGTAAGGGGGTTGTACACTTTGTTGCTGTCCAAACTTACAACTTTACAAGAGAAAAAAAAACCTTCTAAACTTTCAATGGAAGTCAATGTAAAAAGATAACATTTCTATTGGTCCATTTATCATGAAATTTTGAGACAGCATAAAAGACAACTACATTTAAGCTATGTAAAAAGTGAAAAACCTCTTTTCAGTGTTAAATATAACACTTGCAGTGTTGTTAATACTGACACATTTCAACACAGATTAGCCAATCAGATTGTAGAACTAGCATTATCCATTTAACCCCTTAAACATCCTCTGGCTCACCAGTTGGCTGAAAGTGCTATTACAAACTTCTATTAGCAAAGAATAGCCTCACCAGTTTGTACAGAACTCCCTGTAGTTACTGAATAATACACATTGGTGTGTCATAAGCCTTTCTGCATAAAGAGGTTAATTAAAGATGTTTTATTATGTTAGATTTAAACATTACATTTGATATATCTTTTGACACTGAAAGTTCTTAAAATAAAAGTTAAATATAAGATTTAGCAATCATGAAAAATGACTGTAATAACTCTCAACTAGCAGCATTGTGTAAATCAAACCCAGATCTACTGCTGTACAGCTATAACAGACATTTCTACTGTAGAAAAACATGCTTTTTTATATCTCAGTGGACAAAAACTGTAGAATCAACATGCACAGTCATTCCCTTCCCTCCTTTTATGCTCTGTGATTGCATCTACTAGCACGTCATGTTCTTTAGCTGGAACTGGAGTTTGGCTATATATAGACAGAGCCTTGATTGACGTCATATTAATACCTATGGCTCTAATAGCCTGATGTAATTCCATGGACCAACCAGCAATTTAGACCACAGTTCTCTGAGAAATACGCTCACTGGGCAGTGTGGACTGAGGGTCCCTTCCATTTAACGTGATAAAAACTGTATATAACAATTTCAGATTTCTTAGAACCAAGGCAGCATTCGTACGTCAACAAAGGGGTAATGAACACAGCTGTCAGAGTAAACTGCTGTGCGCAAGTGTGCTCGTACAGAGAAATCTCAACACTAGCATGCTGTATAAGTCACTGCACACATCAATGAGCCAAGCCAGTACACATCTACATGTTTTCGTTATTTTGTTATTTCGTTATGTTGTTATTATAGCATACGCTATAAATTGAAAATGGCAAAATGAAATTGTACTTTATTTACTGTGTTTTTCAACCATGTAATCAAGCCATTGGTCTTTATAGCACACTTTTTGTAGGGGTATTCATATCATTTGCAAATGTTGTCTGGATTTAGTTAATCCATGCCCTCAGTTAGCAGCACAGTGTAGAGATCAAAACCCTCCCACTGCACTGGACATTTGGCATAGAGGTCTGCCCTGCCAAACCTGCTCTAATGCTTCAAAGCAATGTGTCGTTCCACCTGCAGCCAAAGCACAGCGTGCATGTTTACCTGGAGCACACCTGTAGAGGTAGCAGTTACCAATATTTCAGAGTTCAAATGAAGTCTGCGAACATCATCATAAACTGTTCTCTGAATACTGTGCCAAACGCCAGAACCTCTGGAAAATAGTCAGCTTTAAGTTTGGCCTGTTTCTCACCACAGAGCGGCTTTTGGCTGGATAGTTTTGTGTTGTAGATCTAAAACGAACTGACATGGACTTATGAATGTGTGGTCAGCAGTGGTCCTGTGGTCTGAAACTGACCTACGGTAAATGGTGAAGGAACCAAAAGGAGTATAGTCTGTAATTGTACACAAATTTGGTGAGGCTATAAGGTGGTAGGAGCTCTCAAAGTGAGTGGTCAAATTGTCTGTGATGGTGATGTGCTTACATTGTAATAACACCATGTAACGACATAGTAATGACTAACAAAAGCACAAACATAGTCAAATAAAATACACCAACATTGAATAAACTATTGGATTTATTACTAATGCAGTCATTTTGCCAAGTACTGCAACAGTAAAAACGTTTGTTGGCAGAAAGATGTTGTTGCCAAGCAACATAATAATCTAATATTATTAAGTCTATGATGACCGAAATGGATCCCTGTTTGTTTTTGGGGGCACTGCAATCTCCCACAAGACCCTTGTAAATTTTTTGTGACCACCGGGGATCAGAATATCAGTGAATGTATACCAAAGTCTGTTACCCACAGAGAAGCGTTACGTCACCGGTGACAGCGGAGTCATTGAGTCAATACAGGTCACTGTAGTTTTTCCCAAAAATGACTTTAGATTGAACAGTGGACGGAGTGAACTGGACCTAAGATTGATTTGGCTCTCAAATTCTATTTAATTATATTACATTTTAATCTGCATTAATGACCAGAATATATTTAATGTTATATTGTCTAGTGATATGTCAGATAAATACATAAATGTTGATTTATATATTACTACACTTGGTCTGGTGATTATACTCTTATCTTTTATAATGAACAAATGTGAAGTAAACCACTTGAGTTATAAGTTTGAGGTATAGAGTTTCACATTCACACATTTACCCTTACAAATGATAGCTATGTGCCCATTCAATTAATCATGTGATTTTACACATTATAGTTGTAATAATAGTTCAACCATATATCACTGTAATGACAGTTCAGCCTTTACATGTACAAAGGGTTCATGTCATCTTTTTAAAATGTTCGCATGAACACCAAATTCAGTTGGCGTGTGCAATCAGAATTTTAGAAAGAGATACATCAGTTTTAAAAGTATATATTATGTAATGTAAATGTTGTTGGGTTTTGTGTAGAACTAATATCATTGTCATGTAAAATAAAAACAAATGTAATAAACAATGTAATGTATAAATGCAAAATCTTCAATAAAGTTTTTTAGTCCAATGTAATGTAAAATGTATAAAAGTAATATCTAAATGTATACTTTTCAGTATGTATTCTAGTCCAATGTAATGTAAAATGTATAAGTGTAATATATAAATGTAAAATCTTCAATAAATATTTTAGTCCAATGTAATGTAAAATGTAAGTGTAAGTAATATCTAAATGTATACTTTTCAGTACGTATTCTAGTACAATGTACAGAGTGATTGACAGATGTGATCACACATAAGGCCATTATAACTGTGAGTATGGCCACCTTGGTTCAATTTTCTTTAAAGTTAATAGAGTTGAGTATGAATATGTGCATTTGAGTTCATGTCAGGTGGGTGTCATTAGGTTAGGCCCAAATAGAAGGAGAGCTGTGGGAGTGTTACCTTAAGCCACAATTGGCACGTCACAGTTCATCAGCTGACTCCACATCATCCCAAACCACTTTACAGGCAGCCATCAATTAATTCACTGCAACATAATTAGGTCACTCTACAATGTTGGTTAAACAACACGAACCAAAGGATTAAAAAGCATACTTTGGAAGGTGAAATAAAAATGTCTTTTTGCCTAGAAAAACAAGACTTAATGATTAATTACATTCATGGAATGGAGGGGGGAGTGTGTGTCTTTGTGTGTGTGTGTGAGGGGGTTGGGGGCAGAGAAAGGACAAAAACAAGAGCTGTTCTGTTTTTCGTGAGATTGTCATCTGTGGGTTAACAGCTAGTTATGATGTCCAGGCCAGTCTGAGCCAAAGCTGATTACTTATCTGACCTGCAGTTAAACGATGAGAGCATTTTTGTTACGTTTCCAGGAGGGAAAATGAGAGCCTGCACTCCATGTAAATTGAAAAGCACTTTAGCCACATGACCAGTCTACCTCATCAGTAATGGAGCGGAATGACAATGCAGGTCATGCAATGGAGAGGGCAGCCCCACAATTCTCATTAAATGCGCACCTACTTGAAGACAAACAAGCGAAATAATGCTTTCCCTTTTTTTTTTTTTTTTTTTTTTTTGAAATTGCAAACTGCTTTCCTGAATTGCCGGTTTTGTGTTTGGGCAAAGTTAGGGCCGTCCAAAGTGGAAAACAGATGTAAGAACAAATGACTGTACTTTTAGTTTTTTTGCTGATTTGGTTTACATCAGGAAAATGCAGCTTATTAGTGGGTAAGTAATAGAAGCTAATGAGTCCAATAAACTAAGCTGTACAAATTGAATGCCAAGTGTCTGGAATGCTATGAATTCTACACTATTATTATAGTTCATGTATTCATTTCCTTATGCCTTATTCCTCCAGCCAGTGTCACGGTGGGTGTGAAGTGGAATCATTGGGTGCAAGGTAGGAATACCCCCTGGACAAGGCACCAGTCTATTGCAGGCTACCACTTACATACATTCACTAAAACTCTCAAACCTAGAGGTAAATTAGTATAACCAATTCACCTTGTGTTGTGCGTTAGAGGTGGGAGGAAACCGTGAGTACCATGCAGCAAACCCATCAAACTCTGCTCACACAGTAACCACAGCGAAAACCCTAAGCACTTAGGGATGTGCAAAACACACACACACACACACACACACACACACACACACTGCAGTGCCATCTTGCTGCCCATAGTAGTAGTAGTAGTAGTAGTAATAATGATGATAATAATAATAACTGAGAGTATGCATGTGATGTCACAAGTGGTGAAAGACACCAACAATGGGAAAGAGCTGTTGTGTGACTGACTGCACATTCAGATTCAGCAGGAATTCAGAGCTATCGTTCTACAGACTGCTGAAAACTACAGAGAAGAAAAACTAATAGATTGTTGCAATTCACAGAAAGACCAGAATCCAGGCACCAAAACATCTGGGAGCTCACTGAGTGGTGAAATCCGGCTTTCAAAACAGGTGAGAAAAAAGCACTGCAGCGTGGTTCACTGTAGTTGCGAGTTTAGCAACATGCTAAGCCCCGTTGAAAAGAAAGCAAGCAAACCTGGATGAACCAGTCTACTCAAACACTATCACATCTAATCTTTGTGCTCTCAGAAACCTCTCAGAGAGGTTTTATCCTCTAAACATGTGTGATATGAGCTGGGAGGTTCCTGGCTACACATTGATGTACATGGAACACTGGTTCTTCGGTAATTTGGATAGATTGCTGTCCAGCTGCCTTTAACATCAGCAGATAATTGCTTGTTTCATTCCCATGAAGAACATGAAGAACATGAAGAAATATAATAATAATAATAATAATAATTTGTGCACAATATAGCAAGATCCTAACAAAGTTTGTTTTGTGTGTTAACATGACTAACATTTTAATTGAATTTTATACAGTATTTAATACAATGAACCATTACAGTGTCTAATTTGGGATGGAACAACATCTCAATATAAATTTAAAGTAGCTTTGTGCCCTGTTGTTGATTACAACTGTCTTTCATGTGTCCATGATTGGACATCTGAACTGTGACCAAATAAGAAAGGCATGAAATCTCATGCAGTTAGCTGCGCGCTGATACTGAAGACCAGACCAAATGCAGGATGGTGCAAATCTGTCCAAATGACCTTAACTCCACAGCTTCAAACACTTTCACCATGCTTAGGACTCTTTAGAGGGCTTCAGGCGAAGGCCTCATACGGCAGTCCGATCCCTTCTGCAAAGCTGAGGCTGCTGTAAGGGGTGCGTGACCTTTTCGGATGGCGTTAGTGCCAGTGTCGTGGCGACGAGCGCGGACGACAGCGGGACGGCCTGGCAGAAGGGGGTGAGGGGGGTGCTCCTGCTGCAGTCTGCTTTGCCATGTGGAGGCCCAGATGTAGCAGGCGGAGTAATCCATGCTCACACACTCATGAAAGTGCCCATCTGGCCCTGCGTGCATGCGCTAAGCCCAGAAAACACACACTTCCACACACAGACTCACTGGAGACTCCGCACTCTATAGCGGCCGCTGCTGCTGCTGCTGCTGTTTTTCATTGTGCCGCTAACCGACCCCGGCAACAGCTCTGTGCTCTGTCTCAATGCTAAGGCTGCCTGCAGTGGAGTGGCCAATTGGCACATGATACACACACACACACAAATATACACACACACACACGTGCACACACACCATGGGAAAGATAATAAGCCACAGTGCAGGATATCATAGAGGCCTGGCTCAGGAGGAAGCCCATTGAGACAGGAAGTACCATAGAGATACTAAATAAAAAGGATCCATTTATACTGAGAGCATGCAGATAAAGTCGAGGGCTCGTCGACTGCCCTCAGGCTGCTCTCTCTGCCCTCTTATCGCCGTGGCGAGGTATGGTATTACATGACCTCGCAATGAAAGAAGCACAAAGAAATACATGCCCGCGACTGCAGCCAGTTTTTTTTTTTTTTTTTTTAGCTGCGTGCTAATTAACCGACTGACTTAGCTTAGCAATTCATAAACATCTTCATGCATTATTATCGTATTATTATTTATTATTAGTTATTATTGTGTCCTGCTGATGGCAAATGGTTTTACTTCATTTTGTTTATGACAACAGCACAGGAACATGTTCCAGCTGCTCTGAGAAAGCAAAAAAAAAAAAAAAAAAAAAAAAAAAAAGCAAAAAAACCCCCAAAAAACCCTGTAATAAAAAAAAATGACACTTTATTTCACAATACCACACTCGAATGAAAGTGGTGTCACAAGCTAATACTGCGCAAGAAACACAAAAGTGAAAACATATGAGCTGCTTACGGCATATTTGGTATTATCTTGCCAATAGCAGGACATGAAATTTCCATTACTGTCACTGCCTTTATTAATGCTGGCTTTTTAAAGCTGGTTTAAAATAAAAAGCAAAAAAAAAAAACAAAAAACAAAAAAAACAAAACAGCAAACGGTATACTGTTATACTGCAAACATACACTCTGAAAGGTAAAAAGTATAGGTGCTACAAAAGGTTCTTAACCACTAATGGCATTTCCTCGATTTCTCTGTAACTTCCTAAATTCCTCTTCATATTGTCACTTCTATATCAAATAACACCCACATGCTTAATATCAAAATGCCCAGAACAATCTCTCAAAGCTCTTTGAGCTCTCTTTGTAATGAGACCCCATGTGATCTGTGTGAAGAGCAAATCTGGCCCTAAACCGAACACAATTTAAGTCAGATTTTAGATATTCTTCTTATTTCCTGCAAAAACATGCCTTTACCCATGTGGACAAATTGTTGTGTTGCTTGAAATAGGTTTACCAGAGTCTTAGCTTCACAAAAGCAGTGGCATATATTGAATAAAATAGTATATAAACACAGAAAGTGTCCATTGGTCAGTTTCACACAAAACCTAGAAAACCCAGTTAGACACAACAAGAGGCAGAGACCAGTCTCTCGACCCGTCTTTATAGCCTAGAAGCTCCGATTGTTATTCCAGAGTCATGTACGAACTGGCAATGAAATGCAATGGAACGGGCAGGCGTGTCTCTGTGCAGTATTATTGCAAAGAATATTAATGAAAAACATCAAGAAATATTGAATTTGACACACTGGTGTGTTTGTAGACTCCACAGGGTTAAGTGACACCATAGAAAAGCCACGTTTAGCTCAATAAAGAACTTTGCTCGAATGCTTGTAAGAGAGATTTTTGAGTGTGAAGAACCTTTATATTAAGTGATCATCACCTTCACTTTTAAGGGTGTACTGCACACCATTTTAGTAGTTTTAGCAATAGCTGAGGACAGTAATGAGACAGCCTGCAAAATATGTGCCAAAATAACACTGCTTTATGAGGAACCTTTGACTCAATACACTATATGGCAAAACGCTTGAGGCCACCAGTTTATCCAGTGCTTTTTTCAAAATTAGGTTCCTTATAACTCAGCTTTAAGAATGTCAGTAAGGTCAGAATCTAGAACCGATGCTGAGTGAACAGCTCTGGATCACAAACTCCACTCTAACTCATCCCAAAGGTATTGGATGGAGCCAACATAGTTTCACTGCTCCACCAAAAAGATAGGTCACGTTTAGGTTGGAATAAAGTAGACTAAGCCGAGGGTTAGGTTTAAGTGTAGTTGTATGTAATAAAATGTAGCTGGTTGGCTTTGTAACATTCTCTGATCAGATCGTTTGATTTCTGCATCAGTATTTCGTGCATATGTATGAGGGTCAATCTTTATCTAGTACACATTATACAGATCCTGAACTCACATATGTACAAATTCCTCTGGAGACCAGGTTGGCTCTACAACCCAAATCTGGGGGTGTTCTATCCCTCTAGCTGATGCTTGACCTTCTCCAGAAAGTCCAATTCTATTGTCAACACTTTTCTGTCAAGCGACCCTTCTCTTCCACCAAAGCTGTCAATGTCCAGGACTCCATTTCCCACAATTCCCATAAACTTCCATCCTCGATGTCACCCGAAAGCTAACCTGTGTCACCTGTGTTTTGTTTAGTCATACAAGTACTCTGTATATTGTATTGCAAAGTATTGCTATTTGTCTATATTTATATAACAAGAACGTGTCCTGTATGGTCTGTTTTTGACTTGTTTCTTGTCTCATATTGTGAATTCAGCTCTTCACAGTTTCCTCCTGGTCTGGTTTACTCAGTACACTACAGAACAAATTTAGTGTCTTTTTGGCAAATTAGCATAAGTCATTTTTAAGTAAACTAGACTTAGACTTAATATAAACAGAACAAGAATCCCTGTCTTCTGATAATTCAAGAAGTTCAGTTTGCTCGCAAAATTATTGCATCAATTTTACTAAAATAATTAAGTACTTTTTTGAATAACCCTTCAACCATTAAACTTATTTTTCCTTATTTTACATCTATAAGTGAATGGCTTGTTACTCCAAATTTCAAATTTTTTTATTATTTTAATGCATTTAAATACTTTTAGTAGTATTTGAGCCAGTTCACCTTAAGGCAACTGAATTATTAAGTATTAAGAAAGAGTGACCACAAACCTTTGGGCATACAGTATAGTGTAAATCAAAAGTTCCATGAGAAAAGTGGCATAAACAAAAAAGCTCATTTTAATACTAAACTTTGCAAAATAACAAACAGTTTAAAAGTGACATGTGCACTGAGCAATGTAACATAGTGTTTAAATGGAACCATACATACAGCATGGTCACTGTAGAAAACCTTAATAACTCTCCTTAATGATGACTACAAGAGAGGGAAAAACAGGTAAGTGACTGTAAGTTGATGTAATGAGATTTTCTCTATAATGAGATTTTGCTATAATGAGAAGTTCCAGGTATACACAATGTAAAGGTCAGCTGGTAGCAGCTGTGTAAAAAAAAAGAAATCTGATATTACAGTGACAGTATAACAGGTAAGAAGGAACTCTTCATACCAGTGGTTCTCGATTACCTCAATTTTTTTGTTCTTATCAGTGACTCAACCAATCAAGCAATACAATAGGTGGCTGAATCAGTGTTTCTAATTGGAACCATATTAGCCTCGCTTAATCCAGGTCAAGTGCAGCAAGACGATAGATGGCAAATGTTTTATCTCGCACTGCTGCTTGGGCTGGGCCGGGTTTGGACCCGCTGACTCTTGGCCAGGCCAGACAGCAGGGGAGCGCTTCACAGCGTCCAGAAGTTAAATGAGTCACTGCGAGCCAATCTGCTTTTCCTTCCCCACTGCAGGGCTGTTCCTCCAAGGCCATAGGGAGCTACGTTGGCCACCACCCTCTCCTGCCTCTGCCTGCAGGCCATGATCTTTGATCCCTACGGCCTCCTGCTCTTCCTCTAGGCTCCGGGGCTGCAGACTGAAGGAGGTCTGCTCCGCCTGCCGGTAACGGCCATTCACGTAGCAGAACAAACACCTGTAGAGAAGAAAAAAGGGGTCGCACATTACTTTAAATGCCATTGATAGGTTATTATTATGTTTGTAATAAGCAACTCTTTTTTTATTCAAGCTTGACCACAGCAAATGACCACTCCAATGGAGAGGGGGGTAAAAAAAGCTAATATTGCAGTTTTTCCTTAAAGAAAAAGACAGAAAATGTCTATAATTGACCAAAACGCAACTGTGACAGACTAGGTTCTATAAAATAAATCGTTGTGAAGGGTCAAACAAGCTTTTGTTGGACCTTCAGTGATGATGAGATACTGGCCAATAGTGGAAAACCTTCTTTGGTTTGCCAGTGTTCCAACTCTGGCTGGAAGGAAGCGCAAACCTCACAGATAATTAATAAACTGTTATAGCACATAAATAGGCAGCATACTGCTCCCTTTTGGTCATTGTAAGCATTAGTAGCCATTAAGAAATGGTCATAGACCAAGAAACAATAAAGTCTGTGATTTTGTCAGATATAACTGCTTATTGATGATTTGTAAGATGTATATGACAATGAATGCACTAAATAGTAAATAAGACTTATATGATTGGCTGAGAGGCATTCTGATGTCCTGTACTCAGAACAAATCACTGTAAATATCAGTCCGCCTTATTTGCCTGTAACCTAGCAATGACCACAGGATCCCCAGTGATGACACACAGCCCGATGCTAGCCAGCTCATGTAACAGGACTGGCAGTTTCTCCTTGTGCAGTGGAGTTAGCAGTTTGGTTAGCCAAAGTTTCAAATGCTTCCTCAGAGACATTTAATAATTCAGAGGAAGCATGTGCTTTACTTCACCCTCCCAGTACGAGTGGCCTTGTGTGATTAGAGGAGTCCTAACTACTAGGAGGGTGATTGGGGTGAAATTTTTTGATGCATGCCCTGCTCTTTTTTTTTTCCTTAAATAAATTCAGCAAAAATGGATGAGGAGAATGAAGTCCATGAAATAGAAAACAGAGAGCTGTGTGTCATGGTTGGTGATTGGTGTGGTGCAACAGATAACACCACTACCTGCCACTGAGTTACAACACCCTGTGGGAGACCAGGGTTCAATTCCCAGTCTGGGTGACTATGTTGCGCTACACCAATGAGAGTCCTTGGGCCAGACTCCTAACACTACATTGGCCCACCTCTGTGATACGAGTAATCTTGTAAGTCGCTCTGGATAAAAGCATCTGCTAAATGCCTTAAATTTAAATGTCATTATAAGTCTTGAGAAATTGATACTGGAGAGGACAACAGTAAAATGTCCTTAATGTACACTCTTACACTTTTAAAAATGGGTTCTTCAGCAGTTCTCTAGTAAAGGCAAAGTTTTATAAAGACCCATTACAACTCAAACGTTTGAATGCTTGAATAGTAATTTGGCTGGTGAAATGTTTTTTGAGAAACAAGAAAAACCTCATGTAGGTGGTTGTATATGGCACATATACATTTACATTTATGGCATTTAGCTGACGCTCTTATCCAGAGCGACTTACATGGTTACTCATATTACAGAGGTGGGCCAATGGAGTGTTAGGAGTCTTGCCCAAGGACTCTTATTGGTGTAGCGCAGCATAGTCACCCAGACCGGGAATCAAACCCCTCCAAAGCCCTCCATACAATGTAGGTGTACAGTCACAGGCTATAGTTCATCATTTGCTGCACATTCACCACTGGTCAGTTTCTGACCATTGGACAGCTGTTGGTAAGTTATTATTCGTGTTGTGGGCCATTCTCAAGACAGTGGTGTCACTGACATGGTCTCAGCATGGCAGTACAAGTGGCCGTAGTAAGAGTGTGTAAGGCACAGCAGTGTTTCTAGACTGGAAACCGACCATCAGTGAAGGTCTAGGCACTATAAAATGAACAGAATGTACAACACACTTACAAGGGACCTAAACAGCATTATGGGATTAAACAAGTGTACTTGAATGAAAGTGAATATTTACATTTGGACTAGCTGATCTCTGCTGCTGTCGCCAGTCATCGCTATACTGAGAACATGGAAGTCAACCTGCTCGTCTTTGTATGTGTGCCATGAAAGAGCATGTTACGTGGATGACGAGCATGTAAAAGCGATGTTTTAATTACCCATGCGTAATCTCTTCTTTACCTATTTACCTCCCCTGGGAGGCGTGAGGAAAGCTCTAGGGATCCATTAATATGTGACAGAAGCTCCATATAGCTGTATCCTTGCTCGTATCGCTGCCTCAAACGCACTGCAAAGCATTTGATCCAGCTCAGCGGCCTGATCCAAGAGAGCTTCGCAAAATGAGCTGTTTTGAAACATTACCCAAATTGTCACCCAGACACTTTTAATTGGATTAAACAATTAAGAAAACAGGTCAGAAGGTGTTTGTGATAATAAGAAAGGCAGCAAAAATTATCAAGAATCTGAGGTGAGGTGTTCATCCATGAGGTGATGATATTAAAGTGTCAATTTCAGTGAATTTTGATCAAGGCGCTTCTTGAACAAAAAGGCAAACACCTGACAAAATGCTGAAAAAATGTGGAACTACACAATGGAAATTCACAAATGACTTATATTGTTAGTTGCCAATGCAACCAGCACATCTGTTGCCAAAAGTATGGAAACTGAGATATGACTGTGTTGATGGAATGTATATATGAAAATTAATTACATATCTTATTTTTTTCATTTTTTAACCAGATTTTCTCCCCAATTTTAGATAGCCAATTACCCAATCCACTCATTAGTACTCTTCTCTTATAACATGTAATGCTCCCAACACTGGGAGGATTAGGACTGACACATGCCTCCTCTGACAAATGCGCAACCAGCCACCACCTCTTTTTAAACTGACGCTGACCGAGACTGAGTCACCGGGCAGCCAACGTGCTCTGAGGAAAGCACCAGGTACCTAGCTCTGATGCATCGTCTAGCAAATGCCCGCGTTGGCCAGCATCACACTGAAGTGATATGGGGAGAGAGAGAGACATCTACCCAACTGGAGAGAGCAAAGTCAATTGTGCTCCCTCAGGCTCTGGCTGCTGATGGCAAGCAGCATCTGTTTATCTTTTTTTTTATTGTATAACTGTTGTTTTTTTTTACCATATCACAAGCTTTTAATTAAAAGCTAATAGCAGTGCTATAAACACATCATTGTCAAAATGAATGTAATAAGTAATTAATTAATAAGGTAATAAGAACTGTATAAAAAGTGTTGTGTGTGTGTTTTTTTCCCAAATGACTCATATTGTTAGTTGCCGATGCAACCAGCACATCTATTGCCAAAAGTATGGAAACTGAGATATAATTGTGTTGATGAAATGTATATATGAAAATTAATTAAATATCTTTTCATTTTCATCACAAGCTTTTAATTAAAAGCTAATAGCAGTGCTATTAAAACATCATTCAAAATGAAGGTAATAAGTAATTTATTCATTAATAAGGTAATAAGAACTGTATAAAAAGGAATTTGTGTGTGTGTGTTTTTTCCCCGTGTTAATTGAACTTGGTTTAATGCCGGGTTCAGGTCATTCATGGACTTGTCATGTCATCAGTTATCACGACACAAGTCACCTTGGATCCTCACAGCGTTTGAGTGGCCGCAGATACTTGGGGACCATTCAGCGACAGAGAAAGAGAGAGAGTCGCTAGCAGATTCATTTCAACAGTCACTCGCTCTGGCAATCAAGAGCCTCTCCATCTGAAGAGCCGGACCACTACAGGTTGCCAAGCAACCTCAAAGAAGGATGTCAAGATTGAGGGGTGTCATTTGGAGGAGATCACTCCTAGGTTACAGTTCAATCCAAACGCTTTGATAAAGCGCTCGCCTCCGCAGGGACTTTGTACCTCCTACTCACACAGGCGAAGAGAAAACGGAGACACCTTATTGAACAATGAGCGTGTTAGGCCCGCCCTACTCCGCTGGATGTACTTGATTATATGGCCACCTTGGCTGGGAGCAATCAAACGTCACTTTATCAAGTACGGGCTGGCAGAAATGCTCTGATAGACACTGTATTAGCAGCCAGCACTCAAGAAGGTCGAGGGCCTCACTGCTTTTTGATGGTCTTTGACCTTGTGGTTTTGAAAACAATCTTCTTGCATGCCACTGGAATGCACTTCTCAAGTCAAGGCCCATGAGGAGCCTCGCAAATGGAGACTCGCCAGGCACATTTCAACACAATGCACAGACAGCAGCCTATAATTGCTGGACATAAACACGCCCTGCTAATATCAAAACAGGGAAGGTAAGGCTGCGTGCAGTTCGAGTTAAAAAGCAGATATTTGTTCTTCAAAAAGTGGATATCAAAAAGATCTGAACTTTAATTGTTTCTCACATTTCCGTTCAGAAGTGTTCGGCAAACTTTGCAGCCAATAAATAACAGGAATCACAGAGCAAATCAAGCATTTGCTCTGAAGTTATTTTCAAACCCTGTTATTTGCAGCTATCAGGCTGGATCACACAGTCCCATAATGCAGGTCTACGGGGACAAAGCACAACTCCATTCTCACCGAATTGAAAAACACATTTCTTGTTCTTAACGGTAACTAAGCTGTCAACAGATAAGGAAGTTCACAGTATCGCCTCCCTGGTAATCCATCTCGCGATCGCTCCCCTTGTATTTTCTTTCCAAACTGCTTGGAAATATGGTTTGAGGCCTTCGCCCAAATGTCACTCCAAATGCTTCCTCCAAATGCTCCTACAACGAAAGATCCGGAAGAAAAGAAGGCTAGAGCGGACACAAGGAACAGTACATGGAGCCACGACACTGCCTTTTCTCTCCGTTCCAAGCCAAATTAGCAGTGTGCTGTTCACAGGATATTAGTAATGTTCAAACTTTCAAGGTGAACCTTTTCTTGGGTTTTTGGTTTCCCGATTGGACCCCACTGTCATGATCTAAATATGTGTTGATCTGTGATGGTTTGTTGGCTCACATTGTGAGGATTAATGAGGTCCAGTGTGACACTGCATCTGGTAATGCTTCAGTATATGATTCATGCATTCCTAGTGTCAGAAGAAAATGTATAGGGCAGCATCGTTTCAGATTACGATGATGAAGACTTGCTGCTAGACACAACACTCTTCTGGGTCTACACTTTTAAAAATATAGGGCTTTTTGGAAAAGTGCTATAACTAAAGTCTATAGCTGCCATAGTTCATCTTAAAAATAAAGGTTTCTAATTGATTCTTAACCTTTAACCTTTCATTGGTATAGAATATTTATCATTATCAGAATATTAATCATTATGAATTATTCCATAGTAACTACTATTAAATGATTCAGTAACTACTACAAATGGTTCAGGAACCACTATAAGTTATTCAGTACCTACTATTAATTACTCAGAAATCATGATGAATTATTATGAATTATTCAGTACCTACTACTGATTACTCAAAAATAATTATGAATTATTCAGTACCTACTATTGATTACTCAGATATTACTATGAATTATTCAGTACCTACTATTGATTACTCAGAAATCATTATGAATTATTTAGTACCTACTATTGATTACTCAGAAATCATCATGAATTATTTAGTACCTACTATTGATTACTCAAAAATCATCATGAATTATTTAGTACCTACTATTGATTACTCAGAAATCATTATGAATTATTCAGTACCTACAATTGATTACTCAGAAATCATTATGAATGATTATGAATTAATCAGTACCTATTATTGTTTACTTAGAAATCATGATGACTTATTATTAATTATTCAGAACCTACTATGGATTACTCAGAAATCATTATGAATTATTCAGTACCTACTATAGATTACTCAGAAATCATTATGAATTATTCAGTTCCTACTATTGATTACTCAGAAATCATTATGAATTATTCAGTACCTACTTTTGAGTACTTTGTATACTCTACAGTCTGTCAGAGCTATAATAGAGTATTATAAAATAAATAAACATGTTAATGAACAGTGTCGATGTTCAGTGTTTGTTCACTATTCCAAAGAACACTGTTCCATTGCTCCACAGCTCAATTGGTGCCAATAGGTTCATGTTTGTCTGCTCTAGGGAGTAAAGTAGCATAAAGTAGCTAAATGCATTCATTAGAAATGCTGTCCACAAACATTTGGACATATAGTGTATTGAAGTGTGTATTGTGTATTGACTCTCACGAAAGGGTCCTCTGAGTTGTAGGGCATAAAGCAAAATACTAAGATGACACCACACACACACACACAAGCATGCACACTCCACACCAACCCCTTCCCAATGCTTCATTTATCCCCCTCCCCCACCCCATAATGCTCACCACCTTATCTGTCAATGCTGCTTAAATAATGTAATTAATGACTTAATTAACATTTCCATAATCTATTTTAATAAATCTCAGGCGGCATAATGAGAGATTCCAGGCTCCAGGCGATGGCGTATGAGAATGTGCACTGCCATGCTGTTCGGGGGGTGGGTGGGGGGGGAGCGGCCTCTTCTCTATGGGTCTGGACACACCGTGTCAGTGTAAGGGAGGGTTAGGCGGGTGATGGCACTTTGGAAGGGAGCTAGACCCTGACAAATGTCATGTGACTTGCTGGCTATGCACAATGAAAGACCTGTGGCAGTTTTCTGTCCGCCCTCGTCAGTGGACAAGACGTCACTCGCTCTGCGCCTTTCAGTTTCTGGGTATGTACCACGTCAAGTCTCCAGCACTGCTTGATAATGGTATATGAGTTTGAGCAAACAGTGAAGGATACACAGGCCGAGCAAGCCATTGTGAGGGAAACATCCAGACTCAAATCTTTCTGACACATATAGAGAGGAAAAAACAAGCAGTCAACAACCATCTTACATAAGGGAGGTCACAACACAACAGATCCGCAGTGACTGCACTAGGAAATAAATGCTGTGTGCACAAGGTTCACTGTCAGATCAAATCCAGTTCAGGCCTAATTGAGTTTTAATGGTCATAAACAAAAAAATTCATTGTTGGGAATAATAAATATTTCAAAATGCAAAGCCAACTTGTAACCTCCAGGCTTATTATTTATGGTATTAGCTCTAATGCCTTTTATTTTAAAAGTGCTATGAATTATTTGCTGAATAATATTACTAAGATAGAAGTTATACCATTGATGTAGGGATAAAATATTAGGTTTAATGAGTTCAATGTTTGTTGGGAGCATAAGAGCCAATGAGATAAAACAATATACAGCTTTTCAAACATATGTTTGAATATCTCTTTTAAATTACATGTTTTGTTAAATTTCTTTCAAAACATTTGCTTGTGTGTGAAGTTGCAAACCCTCTAAAGGAAACAAACTTAGATATTAAATTTTCCACACATTTCGAAGCATAAATTTAATGTGATAAGTGAATATGATAAATCAATTAAAGTAACAGTTATAAAAGTAATTAGTGAATGTGTGTTAGGGTGATCTTTTTTTCTTAACTCATTTCTGAAAACATGTAATTTGACCAAAGTTAATTTTATAAGATTATGCTATATTTTGTTCCCTGACTAAGGATTCGCAGGTAGCCTAGCAGTAAGGAGGTCACGAGTTCAAATACCAGAAGTGACGACGTGTTCTTGATTGTGCCCTTGGGAAAGGGCCTGGCTAGTGATAGTATGCTGATCCCAGATTGGACATAGTTAAGTACAAAAATGTAGACCCCTGCCAACCTTTGGAAAATGTATTTTGCACACGTATCAATAAAGAATTGTACAATTTCAAAGAAAGTATAAAAAAATATTCAAACTATCCACATCATCAGAGCCTACACTGACCCCTTACAGGCGTTATCTCTGATTGCCTTATAGATCACAGCCTTTATTTATTTACTGGCCTCAGGGATTGAGGCTAGGGTCCACTTTGGGGACCTTAACCTGGCAGGCCACAGTAGTACTACTAATGCATTCTTACCAATCGCTGCAATAAGCCCAAGCCCAGTGCAGTTTGCTAATGCTTTAACTATTCAACAAGGATACACCTTATAGTTTTTTTTTTTTTTTTTGTAGGTGTACTCTAAAAGCAGCGATCTTTAGCCCTGCAGCAGCCTACATCCGGCTCCCAGCCAGGACAACAGCTTCAAACAGCCTTTGTTATGCAGTGATGACAAGCAACTCTAGTGATGCTAAATTGAAGACTAGGAAATAACCGTTAGACACGTTTAGAGAAACAATATGTAGCATTTTTACTTTTCATTTACAGCTTCAAAATCATTATGATGCTTTATTGACTTGTAATAGGAAGAATAGCACCTCTAACATTGCTACTCTGGGCTTGTAACTCTGGTCATATTTGTGTAAAAACCTGTAAAATTACTATACCAATTCTCACATAAAGCTGCTTTAATACACTCAAAGCTAAGTTGTTCTACACTGGAAAAAAAAAGGTTAAACCCTGATTCAGAAGACTGTTAAGTAATAAAGATTTGACAACATGGCAGAATTTCGACAGGAAGTTGTTTTTACAGAAAAAGGCCTGTAATTTGAGTGACTTTAGGCAGCAATTGCAAGGCCATATTTTAAATCTCTCCCTGCCTGGAGACAAAAGGCTCCCATCACTGGCACTTTACTGCATTTTCCTCAATTAATAACCCACCATGATAAATAAATAGGCAGCTTCGTGTTCTGAAAGGAGCTGAACACAATAACAACGTGGAAAGGTCAGGAGGCATGCGGGGAGGAGGCTGTTTTTGTGTTTTCCTAAATGCTTGTCTGCGAGCGCTTTTCCAAAGGTTAAGATGTCATAAGCTCAGAAGGATGCTGAGTTGAGGAGGTGTGTGTGTGGGGGTGTGGGGATGTGTATCTGTGTGTGTTTCACCGTGACTGAGACACACACTGACAGTCTGCAGCAGGGCACTGGTACATGGCTGGCAGCATGGGCACCAAGGGGCAAAACACACAAACACACACACGAACACATAATGCTTGTAAGTTGTAAGTGCTTGTAAGAGACAAGGAGAAAGGAGAGAGACAGAGCGCGAGAGAGAGAGACTGGCTGAGGAATAGTAGGTGGATCTAGATACTGGAGAGACTGAGAGAGAAGAAGCATGAATGACTCTGAGGGGGAGAGGGGGTGCCACGACTTAAGAGAGACAGTTCCTTACACCACAACAAAAGCCTCTGTGAACACTACCATATTAGCCTAGAGACTGTATGACCCAGGTCTGACCCAGACCCTCCCTCAGGTCCCATACCCTTACCGCTTCACTGATAATTGCCCACTGATTGCCCCCTGATTAACTTTGTGGTCTTTCCAACATATTTGCACCAATCAAGTCATATCAACTGAGCATCATGAACATCCATGGCCAGGGGTACTGGAGTTAGATACAGAGGAAGAACCAAGAAGAGCTCAGCAAGTGTTGTGCCGTGAATGATGATCACGGCTCACAGTTTACAGTGATGTCGCAACAATCCCCAAGATAACAGAAGCAAGGCCTACACGGTTCACATAGAACATGAAGAGGATAGGACACATATTAGCTTTCACAGATGAATGTAATAACTCCCTTGCAATAAGCAATCCCTGAATAAAGGATTTACATGTGCAACTATTGCTCGTCCTAATTTACATTAAGAGCATGTGATGTTTGGTGTATACGCAATGGACCATCTTTAACAAAGCACTTGGATGTTTATTCGTAGTTGATACTGAGTCTGAATACCAACGCAATAACAAAGGGTTTATTTAGAAACTGAACCATTTGGATGCTTGGATGTTTTTTTTTTCTGATTAAAGAGTTCATCGCCTTGGTGGACGACTTTTTGTAGATGGTAAACCTTTTGTGCAATTGTAGTGAGTAGGAAAGCATCTCAGAGCACACAACACATTGACCCTTAAGGCTACAAGATGGGCTACAACAGCAATTGACCATGTCAGGCTTCAGCTAAGAACAGAAAGCTGAAGCTGCAATAGATACAAGCTCACAAAAACTGGACTAGAAAATTGTAGTCTGGTCTGGTGAGTCCATGAACCCAATCTTACCTGTATCAACAGTCCATGATAAATGAAGACGGTAAAAAGAAGGAGCTCATCTGTGTATGCTAGTAGGATGTGCAGCCAGACCAGATACCAGTATACGCTGGTGTGTCCTTCACAGACCAAGATACAGTCTCCACCATGTTTTGTATTGGAAATATAAACACCCCGGATGTTGCGGCTCAGCCCGGTTTGTAAGCATTCCATCCCGAACTGTGCCCATGTGGAAAAGCCACTGAAATGGTTTACCTCAATGCTCAGAACCGTTCAGCTGTGCAGTGGAAAGGAGGCCAGTGGGTTCAGTGTTCTTTAGTGGCCTTCCCTGTCACCACTCGATTCAACATTTGGGATGTGGTAGAACAGAATATTTGTAGCAATGTACTTCTGAAAATAGGCAGAAACTGCATGACGCAATCATGTCAGCATGGACTAGAATCTCAATGTAATGTTTACAAAAGCTTGAATCCATCAAAATCTGGAATCCATCAAAATCTGGAATCCATGCAGTAAAGAACTGAAGCTGTTTTAAAAGCAAGAAGGAATAAGGAAGGCCCCACCTTCTATTTATATAGTGTTTCTAATGACGCTCTAGTCAGTGTATATTGTTTTTCTGTTGCTGGTGTAGTTGTCTACAGAGTTCACTATAAACTATGAGTTGATTATGGAAAATTAGAGTGTCCTCAAAATCAAGGAAGACCGTACTTGCTAAAGGGGCAAAAAAATACATGATTTTGAGGACACTCTAAAGTGGGATCAGTGGAATTTGCCGTGGCTGGTTCATGGTTGGTACCATTCCACCAGTGAGACCAAAAGTTGTAGAACGTTCAACACTGAATGTGGTGAAATGATTAGCTTTAATTCAACTAGTGACTGCTTTTCTACATTTTATCCATTACCTGCTCGCAAAACATCGTATACAGTTACAGTTTACAGTAAAGGTTGCAATCAACTGGGTTCACAGACAGATCAATTGTCTCTACATTTCAAGACATCATGACATTGTGGGGTTTTGTTTAATCATTTTAACCCTTTAGCAAGTAGAGTCCATGTTCCATGGTTGGTACAGTCCCAGCAGTGAGATTAAAAGTTTGGCATAGAACGTTCAGCTTTGAACGTGATGCATAAATCAGCTTGTTGTTCATCTAACCTGCTTCCCTCAGCACACAGTGTGTCTCTACAACACTGCCAAAACACAAAAACACCTCAGATAATCAATGCAAGTTTGCCAGTGTTGAAGACAAAGCTCACACACTACACAGTTCTTCACCTGGAGACATCCGTGGAAAAGAGCACCTGATGACAAAATTCCACCTCAGGATAAACCTGAGTAGTGTGTATTACTACAGATTTTCTGTAATTATAGTTTCTGCATTCATTTTTAAATGTGAGTACTGAGAGACTACTTGGTCAGTGTTCACAGATCTGTTCTTCAATAACCCATTCTTCATGCCTGTTGTTGTTTAAGTTTATCACTCGCTGAGAGTTTTCTCTTGCAGTCTCAATGGCTCATTGTTGCTCTTATTTTTCTGGCCTAAAGGTGTTCACACTTTACAAGACCAAGAATTTTAAACATGGTCGAAAGCTCCTGGAATGTTTTTACTCCAAGCTGGAGGATTTTGTTGCAGATCCCAAAAACCGTGCACTCTTCATCATTGTCACTGTTAGTCCACCCAGGGTCCAATTAAGATCCTTTGGTGCCCCTGGGCATTACAGTTATGGTGCCCTGTTCCAGCCATGAATAACATTTGTGCCAATTATGCAATGATGACCCAAAAGCCAAAGATCTAAACTGGGTGGTGTTACCAGGATGACATTGTGAGCTGGGCAGCCATGTTCAACAATGAACAGGGGCAACTCGCTGTCTGATGTAAATTCCCTGGGGTATCTCTGGTAAACCCATGGTATCTCAAATGCAGATTTTTTTGTGGAACTACTGGAACCAGGTAGGAATTACCTGTCACAAAGCAAGCTGGAATCTGACCATCGAATTGAAATGTTAAAACACAGTTTCATTTCAGTATTAAATTAAATGAATGAACTCTATGAACTCTATAACTCATAAACTCTGTTTTTCACTGGGGAGCCGAAAATGCCCCTTAACCCACCTGTAGCTCATATCATTAGCTCAAGGAAGCTAGATCTGCTTGAATACTGAAAGAAGGGCATCAGCCTATGCTCAAAGATCCTTAATATTGTCAATGATGACAACATGTTTATTGTGTTTGTTTTACCCAGATAAAACCTTATATCTCCAAAATGTCATCTTTACAGGATAAGGAAACCCATTCTTAACTTTCAATGGAAGTCAATGTAATTTTTTTATTCTGAGTCACTTTGGAGCATTTCAGAATGCATTTCAGCTTTGAATGTGATGTATAAATCAGCTTGCTGTTCATCTAACCTGCTTCCCTCAGCACACAGTGTTTCTTTACAACACTACCTAAACATAAAAACACCTTTCTGTTGGTCCATTCAGTATCAATTATGTCATGAAGTCAAAAAAAGTAAAAAATTGAAATACAAGGTTATTACGTGAGAATGATTATATGATTTGGGTCTGGGTTATCAGACATCAGCTGGATTTTCCAACCCGTACACTAGCAAGGAAGGGTCACGAGGCAGGGGTTGCTAAGTGCATTAAAAGGAAGTTGCTGCTAAGTGCATTAAAAATGCTATTTAAACCAGTTCCCTGCCATAAAATGACACCTCATTAATTTGTAGACGATGAAAGCCTGAAGAAAAGCAGATCACTAGTGTTAGCACAATATTAATTCTTTAACTCTCTTCCAAAGCTGTTTAATAAAATCACTGTTTCCTCATTCCTCCTGTTTGTATCAGGTTTGTACCTTCTGGCCTGCTATCGCCTCCATCGCAGCCACGGAGGGTAAATGAGAGTGTGAATGTCACAGCTGGCTCAGAGGCTGAATCTGGGCCTGCTAACAAGCTAGCGCTAATGATTATTTACAAGTCAGAAGCACAGAGCTTTAGTACACACAGTCACAGCACTGTTCTGAGCACTGTTCTGAAAACATATCATTTTAAACTAGGCCGGTTCTTTCCAGCCTCCCCAGTGATTCCTGGAGGTCTCTACAATTCGGCTGCAGAACAGCAGAGTTGACTCAGACCGTTTTTTGGCGTTTCATTCATTACCTGCTTGCAAAACATCTCGGACAGTTTGTGTCTGTCTGTAGCGAAGGTTGCAATGAACTGTGTTCACAGACAGATCGATTGTCTTCTATTATTTTGAGTTGCTTTTGCAGCATCACATGCGATGAAGATCATCCAAATAATCTCTTTGATGTTTGTTTGAACGTTCTAGTTGCTGGGACCCAACCAGTCTATCATTTAGATTGTTGCCATTTTCATCACCAGAGACAACTGTAATTCAAAATAGATCCCATATAATCTTTATGTAATTAGTAAGAAACTTTTAAATTATGAGGGATGTTGTGAAGCCCTGAGAATAAAGAAATAAAAGAAATAAAAATGAATAAAATGAAAATTAAATTGAAATATTCTAAAATCACAGCAGATTCTTACACGCACCAAAAGCATTCTTTGGACTCATGCCATAGAAGAGCCTGGTTCCCTAAAGAATGTCTTCAGTGGATTCAGTGGGTTTTTGTAAATGAGATGTGCAAGTTTAAAGAAAATCCACATAATGTTCTACAGCAATTAAAGGCTTTTCCTAGAACCGTACGTCCAAGCCAAGAACCATTTAGGACCGTTTTTTTTTTTTCAGTGTGTATCCAGTCTGAAATGGGATATTTTGACTCACAAAAACATCATCTGGCCCCTCCAGCTAGACCTGTACGCTGCTCCGCTGCTTTACAAGCCCTGCTTGACCACAGCACCAAGTTGCACGCCTGCACCCGCGGCCTGCTGTTTCTCTGCAGCTATTTAACATGTTGTTTAAGCATAAACCAATTTCCTGCCGTAAAATTACAGCTCATTAATGTGAGGATGATGAGGGCTGGAGCAACAGCAGATTACCAGCGCAGCCGTGATATTAATTACCGCTTCACAAGGCACATTCTTTACCCCCAAAAAGTGTTTAATAGGAAAACTTATGAGCATTTTTGCTTGATTACAAACAGCCCTGATTTTTCTCTTTTCCCCCTCTTAAACAATGAAACCAGTCAAAAGCAGAGGGAAAAAAAGAGAGAAAAGAATTACTGTACATGTCACAAATTTTAATTTCCCATGTTAGTGCGGAAAGACGCCCGGGGCAATGTTGTATTTGTATCGCTGTTGCCGCAAATAACGCCTTTCACGTTGAATTTGCTGAACAGCCTCAGTTAGGGAGAAGTCGAGCAATGTTTTTTTTTTCCCATAATGAATATGGCGCAGGGTTGATCGTGTTTACGCCAGGAATTTAATGCATTATTTACAAGTCGGAGGCTAATAAAAGCAGGTCTACTCATTTGCTAATGATTCAGGCCACCCGGGGCATTATTCCAATTACTTATATTGAAAATATCAAAAACCAAGAGGGGAGAAAGAGGGAGAGAGAAAGAGAGAGAGAGAGAGAGAGAACAGATTCTAGTTTTCAGTTGAATTGAAATCATTTCAGAGATTATTTCACTGTGTTGCCAAAATAACGGTTGGTGTAGTTGTCTAAATACAGTAACTAAGAACTTGTCACCACACTAACGCAAGTTCTCTGCAGAAATGTGTGTGTACTAACTTTCCATCTTTCCTATTCTACATCTTCATGTGACGAGGTGACAGAGCAAATGAGTCGTTTCGAGTCAGAAATGAGTGAATTTATGACACTTCTCAGAGGAGAATAACAGATTCAATAAAATGTTGTTTTTCAGGCAGCTGTTGACAGCAAAAGCCATGTATTAAAACTGGGCTGGAAAAGTGGGAAGTCGGGCCTAAAGACATGAATTACTCATTCGGCACAAAAAATGATAGACATAAGAAGCCACCACACAGTGGATAGTCTGAAAATCGCAGACTGTCAAAAACTATCTATCTATGCATACATATACACACATACAGCTTGTCTAGTCCCTGTCTAGTAGTACTGCCAATAGAATAGGACTCCCTGATAAAGATAAACATGAAACTGCTGGCACCATGCCTAATGCCAGACTTGGGTTTGAGGGGTATGAAGCCACCCAGCATTGAGCTGTGGAGCAGTGGAACTGTGATCCCCTGGAAGGATAGATGGTGCGTTATCCAGTACTTTTATGATGTGTTGGGGAGTTAGAGATAAATTGAGATGGTGATCATCCAACATCCTGATCTCACTAACGCTCTTGGAGCAGAATGCAATCAAATCCTCACAGCAATGCTTCAAAATCAAGTAGAAAGTATTTCCTGGATGGTAGAGACAGTTTATTTGTCCCAACAAAAGCTGGATAAGCCCTGATTTTCCTTTTTAATACCCTTGAACAGTGAATAATCAGGTGTCTGAACACTTTTGGCCATATAGTGTGCATAATATACTTAAATATATTACATAAACATGAATGTTTACTTGGTCAGTAAACTACTAATATTAGTAAATACCATTACTAGTAATATCAATAAATACTAATAAAATGAATACATAAATCTGGCTTGAACAAACACACTGACACACATAAAACCACCACTTTATGTACTGATGTTATTTTTTACTGTATTCATATCCTACACAAAAATTAACCGAAAAACATACTGCAGATCAAAGACATTAATGACACCCATCATCTTTCTGCTCCCTGGGCAGATGCAGTACTGACCGCACCCAGCCACGTTCAGAACTGCTCAGCCCTCTCTTTTTATTCAGATATAAAGGACATCTCCATGCCTTGCACAGGCTTGAGTTATTCTCAGACTTCATCTTCATGAGAACCTTTATCTTACTCAGAGCACTGAAGCAATTAATTGCCTAATATGGGCATCCCAATATAGCCCCTTTCCCCCTCATTACCACAGCACAATTCTCGTTAAACTGAGTGTCCATGCATGTCCACTCAGGACGCTCGCCTGTTACCATCGGCTCAAGCTACAGGACCTCACATGGCAGGCCTCAGGAGGCCACACTGCTGAGGAGTTCATCAGTAACTTAATTTTAATATGACATTGCCTGGTCTCGGCCGCACGGGTTGTTAAAGAGCAGGATCCTTTTACAGTGTGTATTCATCTACATCTTTGAGGCCATGGAAGCTCCTGATAGGTTCTGGCTTTGGAGAACCTTGGGTATAGAACTGCTGGGCATAGGCATCTTTGGAGGCCCCTCCACTATACACTATAACAATAACACTAAATAAAAATAAATAAATAAAGAAAGAAAAAAAAAATACATGATAGATACGTTGACAGAAATCCTACACCCACTCACTGGGGTTACACATAGGGCCCTAAATACTCCATTCACCCATGATCTAAAATCCCTAGACACTCACTCTCTTGCAAGCTCTTCACAGGGGTCATCAGGTAAGCACCTCCCTTTGCCAAAAGGTTCAACATTGAGGTCTGGTGAGGGATACCAGGCCCACCCCCTCCAAGCTCACTTCACAGACCTATCATTAAACCAACCACTTAACCGTAGAATCACATTGGCCTCCCTGGTGACTAAGGTTGGACCTAACCCCACAGGCACTATTAATGCATGCTCAGTCTCAACAGTTTCATATAGACCATGTGACGGCAAGAACGGTTCTCAAGGAGTTGACAGTAATTTTAACTCCTAGCATTCATGCTACTCTGAAAACGGACTACGTTCATAACCAGCATTAATAAATAAACATTTACTCTACAAAATCACTGGGTGCCTTCTAACCCACTGAGGACTGTCCTGAGTATTTGCGGCACCTTGAGCCCTGTGGTCCCCTGTGCAAGTAACCCATCCTTGGCCACCAATGGTTCAGTGGAGTTTAAAAGGTTAACAGAAAGTCCACTGAAAGATTGTTTAAAGACACACAAGTGATACTTCTGAAGCACTGAAGACCCACCTCTTCTGAGAGTACATGGGCGAAGTGCAGTGTTGAGTATTATGGTCTCCATACTGACTTTTGTATTTAGTGGTATCAAAGTTTACAGGGATCTTATGTATCCTAGCCTTAGTAATCAGTGAAGCACTTTTGTATGTCACTCTGGATAACAGCATCTGCTAAATGCCTTAAATGTTAAAAGTAATGTAAATGTTATTAAATAAACATGTAATGTAGTGTTTCTAATGTTCTTGTTTACTACATTAACTCCCACTACTGCAGCCAATCCAAATCCCTCCACAGTTGCCAAACTAATCTGGAATCATGATTTCAAGACCACAAATAATCGACCCAGAACCTTTTGTTTTGCACCTTATACCATCCTCACAACCCCCCACCTCCAGTCTCCCCCTCCTGCCTGCCCTAATGATGACATCTCAATCTCATAGTAGGTTAAAATCCTATTTCTGGTGCCATATTACGCTGGGAAATGCAGAAAGATTGTTATGCATGGAAATTGCACTGCAGTATCTCAAGGGCCCAAGCAGAAAAGGGTGGGGGTGAAAGGGGGGGGGATCAATGCAGCTTTTAATTTTACCCCTCATTGATCATGTCAATAGCGTGCATACTTTCCACAAGCAGCAGAAAACAGACTCATATTTCTGGTCAAAGCATGGCTCTAATGACTTGTCCGAGAGTGCGACATTACTGCCCATCCCTTTTCAGAGAAATAACAAAAGTAATATGAGGCCAAAAAAAAACCCTTCTTGTTCTTGAAATCGCAGTCGCAGTTTAAAGATGTAAATCATACACACAATCACTTGCACAGTCCAAGGATGTGTGTCTGGACGAGATTCAGAGTGCTGTGGCTCATTGCTTAAGCGATTACAGCAGTGATGGCGCGGAGGTAAACTGAGTCTCGGAGTCATAGAGAGGAAAAGGTGTTTATAGAAATCTAATCAAATTTATCTCGACTTAATCAAGCTCTAGCAAATACTGCATGCAGCAGTGGCCTGCAACGAATACAGCACACACATACACACACACACACACACACTTCACATTCATGTTTTTGCAGAGGGTTTCCATGTCCTCCTGAATAAAGTGATGCATTGAATCGACTTAACTCAAACATGGTCATCATTTCTACATAAATTGAATATGTAATATTAATTAGAATATCTTACATCAATACAATGCTTTGTCCTTGGGTTTCATCTGTGTTGGTGTATTGATGTAATGTAAATTTCATTCAGTTTATTCAGATCTGGACCTGGAGGACCAGTGTTTAATGACTGCCCTGCTCGTACACAGTCGGTTTTAACTTCTAATTTCTGCATAATGAAATCATTGCGATCATTGGGGAGTTTGGTGGGAAATGCTTCATTCTAGAGACATTTACAGAAGCAACTGTTCACAGAGGTGGTGAATGAAACCAGACATCTGAAGACGTTTAATGCTCAGATGCAGTTTTACAAGTCTTTTTACAACCCTGTTATTTAGCCTACGCTGATTTTCCTTTTATAGAGGGCTTGTGAAAGAAATTATAAGCTCTGCTTTTATTGGCTGATTTATGTCACCAAAAACAGCCCCCACTAATCTAGCCTACCCTAGCCTAGGTAAGCATAGCCTAGCCTAGCATATTTTTATTATTTCCATTTGTCATTTGTCTTCCCGGCTAGTGTTGATGTCCTCTCTGGGTCCTCATAATAACATGTGGTTAGCTTGCGGAAGAGATTGTAGTAGGGTCTGGATAAAATGGACGCATAGCTTATAGGTGTAATATTGCCCCATATAATATTATACAATAATATACTGAGCTGTATTAATATATTCATACTGCAGATTAGAGCTGAATATAGGACAAATAAGAACAGCACACTGAGTCAAAGTGGATACAGGAGGCTCTCGGCATGAGAAAGCTAGGGATCTCAGCCTTAAGCTGTAGCCTATAGCAAGATAATTGCTGAAATTAAAATAAAATAAAATCGAAATGGTCCAAACCATGGTCTGTACTGAACCATGACTTTTTGTTTACTGTTATTACACCCCTACTGGTAGGGTTAGCTTTTAGCCTAGCATCTGGCTAGCACCCACCTGGAGAGACACATGCAGGTCCTTTTAAGGTAAAGCCCTCTTTTACCAACTTTGTAGTACCATATTTTATTAGTTAATTATTATTAACTTTTTTTAATAGTTAATTATTATTATTATTATTATTATTATTATTATTATTATTCTATCAAACCATTACTTTACAGTTATTGACATACTGTGCAGGGCACTGGCCCTCCAGAAGAGGATTGGAAGAACCCTGGTGTGAATGTAGGTTCTGCTGCCCATAACCCAACCCCAATCTTAACCTCAGGAGCCAAACCAGCAGCTTCAGCCTCTTCTGCTGTTTTCTTGAGAAAAGTATTTTTCACTAGGACAAAAAAATGACACAAACACACACATATTCTGACACACTATTGAGTGACAACGATTAGAAGTGTTTAAATGTCTTTTTTGCTCCTTCTCTGTCTCTCCCTATCCTTCTCCCTATCTTTTGCTCTCCCATTTTCTCTCTCTCTCTCTGATACAGCAGTGTGCTGAAGGCTTGCGGGCGGTGTCACATGTTTTATTGTCATCTCTGCAATTAGACAGGCGCAGATGTGCGCACCTCCTGGCAACCCCAAAGCCCCAACCACCAAATTAATTTTAGCCTCCCCCTCTCTTCCGCTCCCCTTACTCTAAAACAGGTTCTGCAGGAGAGGACGGGTGTTTCACACTCCTGGGAATTCCCCCCATACAGGTGTCTTGCTGTAGGAGAGTGAGTGTTGGCCATGTCCGTGTCACTTCTCAAGAGGAGTCAAATTCTAAGGGACTTCATCAATGAGAGAATTAGAGCTGTGTGTACAGAGTGTGCCGGGCCATTCTGGGAATTAGGACATGTTGTACACTGCCCATAAATAGTCTGGGATTTTAATGCAAATTAGCAGGTTTTCCTTAATAGTTTGCAGCAACTTAGATTTGTTTCTAAAAAGTAAAAGAGTAAAGTTGTGGTGGGAGTCTTTAATAGCATATCTTTGTCATTGCACATGCCCAAATGGTTTAGCAGTGTGGACAAAATGTTGAGAAATAGACAAACATCTAGAACAAAAAAGTGTCTCAAAGGTGGTCAAAGCACTTCCATGTTCCTCTGTAAAATAGCTGCTGCACCCTAAACTGTTTTGTCACTTTCTGAGGATGCTCTTCACTGCAGCAGGCTGTGAATAATGTCCACTTTTGGATCCCAAAGGGAGCCAGTGGGCACTCTGCTGGAACACAGTGGTAAAAACTAAGGATCAGCTTTAACCAGCCAACAGCCAAATGAAAACATGAGGTAATGGAACGCCAAAGATGAGGTGATCCAATAAGTGGACAGGGAGGGAAAAGGTCCCTGAACATATAGACGCAACAGCTAATACAGTAGCATTCAATGCAATAGGGGTAGACCATTAGCATGATGACTATGACAATGAAGGGTTGTATCCATAAAATCTCATAGATGCCATCAGAGGGAAATCTTTTCCTCGGAATATGGTGTCCTACAAAACTACACTACGCCCTTTAAACCACGTAAAACACAGAAATAACAACACAAATACCCCATCAATGAAAACTGTGTCCTCACCACCAGATTTTCCACATTTTTACTCCACAACACAGTCATGTGTTCTACAGTCTCCACTCAGTTTCACAGTCTGCTCAGCTTGTGGCAGGTCTTTTAGGGTTAAATTGAGTAAGTGGTTGGTAATGTGGAAGCGATGATAATGTGGAAGTGTGCATGGAAAGGACACTGTGATTGATAAATCAGGTTAATTTGGGAGAAGCACCACTTGCACTCTGCACTTGTGATTGGAATGCTGATTATTTTTTACTTATTTTATTTTATTATTATTTCACATCCACACAAATAAGTTCCAAAGGGTTCCAAATATGAGAGATACCGGATCTTATTCTGGCAGTATCCGCTGCAAATTAAGCACTGCACCCAATCCACTCAAATATGCCTGGATCACCCCTACAATTCGGGGCTTCCCTCATTGCAGTGATACCCTTTGTGGCACTGTTAATGGGGAACACTTTTCCCTGTGAAGCTAAATGCTGGCTTGTGACCAGTAGCAAGATGTATCCTGCTTTGCTCACTGGGCAGATACTAAGCCTTTCAGAGCAATGTATTCATCACTGTGATTGACCAGGCCAATCTAAGTGTCTTCTATGTGCTGTACAGCTGAAAGAAATATAGAAGACTTCACTTGCTAACTGACCTACTTAATATATGCAAACTAAGGTTTCCTCATCCAACAGTGAAGCAGCAGGCATGAGCAGTCGAATTGTAATGGTCTTCAGACTTTCACTGGTGAACAGGAACGGATTGTGAACTAATATTACATTACGTGTGTTTTTTTTTTGTTGAAGCACTATTTAGACATTCAGCTGCCCCCACAGATTGTGCAAAAACAACAGTCTGTGGCAACTGGTCAATGCAGCATTTCAGTCCAAATGGGAAACGATTCACTCCTTTTCTCCCAGTCATCTGACTCTTTATGACTCACCTGACCAGCAGTGTTTCGGTCAGCAGGCCGAAGCAGATGGCAGCTGTTCTGAACAGTGCGTGAGGAGGGGGGTTCTGGAAGGCTGTTAACATGCGAAACACTGTGTAAGGTACCAGGGCAAGCAAGACCACGCCCACAACCACCACAGGCCAAGTCTGCCACTGGAAGGCCAAAGTCCTCCACACAGCCGTCCGCTGCTGCTGATACTGTTCAGAGACAAAGGTGAGAGAGAAGTGGAGAGGGTGTTACTCAGAGGAACAGGCCGAGGAAAACAACAGCTACTATCAGTTACGTTAATGAGTGGATGAATAAAACACTGACGGAGTCAATGACAGAAAATTATTCCCACACAGGTCGTACATCAAGTCCTGGACTATGTTACAATACTGACCCTTGAAAATCCTTTATCATCTACACTTGGGCGTAGCCTCTTTCTACAGGTCCCCTAGTGGTCATTCCACTGGCAGAACAGAAGAAGACTTGTTGAATGTGCAACGTTGCAGAAACACACCAGGCTTGCAGATAAAAAAAAATATATAAAAGATGTTGAGTTTAATGTCAGAAGGGTGATGCAAAAGAGCAGTCGTGGAACAGTAAGGGTCAAAATCGCGAAAAGCCGTGCCAACAACAGCGAAATACAGCAACCAAAGCAAAACTAAACAAAATCCAATATACAAAATACAAGACTGATAAAGATAACCACTCGTTATGCACTGACAAACAATACTTCACAAAGTATACAAGCTTATATACACAAAGTATTGCTGGACACAGGTATAGGAAGTCATGCTAAGTTTGAAAGCTAGTCGGAAGATCCTACTTCCCACTTGTGATATTGCAATTTTGCGCACATCACATGTTTTCACACATCACATGCTTTGTTGTCGGGGCAACAGGAAATGGTGGCTAATGTAACATTAACAACTTGTACTGGGCTAGCAGAGTAGTCAGTTTCCTATGGATAGAACAATAATGCACACAGATTACAGCTTTAAATAATGTACACAAACAACTGGAACACAGCAGCAGCTACACTGTAAAAGAATTCTGTAGCATCCAGTACTGATTCTGTCTTCTCTGCCATGTTAAAAGGCTGAAGATCACCTTTACTCAGGAACTCAGGTCTCAAAATACTAGAAATAAAACTTGAAGGGGTGTTTATGTGCAACGTCCATGTCGGGAACTGGTATTTACCATGATTCTGACAGCATGTGAAGGCAGCATTAGTACTCAGGTGAGTTTGAACGTGAGAACAGTTTGTGTTTGGTCAGTGAGATGCATGTGGGTGTGATGTGACAGAATATAATAGAAGAGAATGGAATAGAACATCTCTGGAAATGTGTCTTTGTAGTATATAGCATATTATATTATAACTAAAATTAGCAACATTTTCATCAAATCAACAAGTGACTTAAAAAAAAGGAATGAATGAATTCGTAAAAAAAACCCACATTTTTTGGGGCCTGTGGCATATAATGCTTTCCAGAAGGGAATTAATGAAATTCAGCAAACAGAAGATGAATAGGATCCCCTGCAATTTGCTGGGCTTTCTTCCCACTACTGAACAAATATATCTCACATAACTGTTCTTGTGGTCTACGTATGATTTTCCCAGCCCTCGACAACTTGGTCTTATCCATAGCCCCTGGAATACTGTACCAAGTATGGAAATAATATGACAAAACACAAGTCCTATTGACCAGCTCTAAAGTATCTCTGCTTGCAGAGAAAGTATTCAGTTTTTTCTCCACAGGTTCATACATTGCATGGCCTTTTCTTAAAATATACTCTGAGTTGGCTTTAATCCTCAATCTACTATCAAGTAAACTACTATCACTCCACTTTACTTTATGCAAATTGGGACACTATCACCACTGATTACCGTATCTTTAGTTTTACAGCAATTTATAATAAAAGCACCAACTGATTCAACTTCTCAATCTGATTGAAGTATGCATGAAGTATGAAGTATCCCCTTCCTGAAATAAACCAACCAGAGCCATATTATCCACATACTTATAAAGACTTATAAAGAGGTGTCCAAAATTTGCACCTCATTACAACAGATAGTAAATAGGTTTTCCTTTTTGGATACACTATGTTTCTACCTGAGCGAGCACTTGAGCTCATTCGAAGAGCATAAAACATGAGTGATGTGTGACTTCTATTCTTATTCTATGTGTTTTCATGTTCTAACCGAGAGCCTCTGACACTACCTAGCTAAAAATTTTGGCCTAGATATATCATGTTCACAATGACAGCCATTTGTGGGCCTGCGGAAAGAGGTCAATCTGGCTCTTGAAAACAGACCCAGGATGTTTTAAAACTTATCTGGTTTAACAAGAGGTGTCAGCAACAAGGAGTGGGCGCTCTGAATAGAGCCTGATAGTCCAACACAGGGTTTCGAATTTCCCTTTTCGTTCAGAGTTGTGAGTCTAAGTCATTAGGCCTTTTGATTGGAAAACAAACAAAGCCCCTTTTGTTAGGATGAACAGGTCTACTGATGAGAGCTTGTGGCTTCACACCTGTCCTTTAAAACGCTTCTCTCTCTCTCTCTCTCTCTCTCTCTCTCTCCCTTCAGGCGTGGAGTGCTCTGTTGTTACAACACATACAGGTCTCCACTTAACATCAGCGCTAGCACCAGCAGGGCTTATAAAAACAGGGCAGGTTAGGCAGGTCTGTAGGTGTATGTGTGTGTGTGTGTGTGTATGGTGCTCTCTATCAGTTCTCACCCTAAGGCATTTCGTTTCTGATATTTCTGACTCAGCTTACAGGTGCTTACAGACACCATATTCATATAAAGGGAGGAAAAAAGGATGGATCGATGTTTTATAAATAGACAATAAGAACTCAGCATTCTCGGACTCTGCAAAGAAATCTGGTTGGTTTTATCTGCTTACATCTTTCTTGCGAAACACTTACAAGCCAACTCGGTGCTTATAGACATGAGAGTGTTTTCAGTGCAAGTTTCTGTGGACGAAGGGTGCTAAAAATCCCTTGTGAATGAGGAAAAAAAAATAAAAGCAACAATAAAAAAACAACAATAAAAAAAAGCCCACACAGACACTCTAAGAACTCACAGCGTGATATTTGAACAGCTTTTAATTAGCGCCGCGGCTTCATCCGCAAATGCATACGGCGTCACCCTCTTTAGACTGGCTATTCATTAATTAGATTCTTTGTGGTGAGTGCCATTGAGCTATCCATGATGTTTAAGGTTACATCAAACCGCAGTAAGTGGCTTCCTGATAGCAGGACACATCCGTCTTCATTACTCAGTACCACTGTCTGCCTCTGCTCTTCAGCCAGAGCGGAGAGAGAGAGAGAGAGAGAGAGAGAGAGAGATAGGCCAAGTTAATGGCTAGAGAAGAGCTGATAGGCCGTATCCCAGACAGACCCTGAACTTTTGCCTGCTTTCATTTCCACATTGAAGCTTATTAATTCAGCCACAGAAAGTGGGTGCTCACTCTTCATGCCAAAAACCATCTGAGCTGAACTGAACTGAACTGAGTGAAGTTGTAGTCTGTCGACACACATTTGCACACGGGGGTTTGTTTTTCACACGCATACACACACAAACAGGTTTTCATTCATATTATGTTCGGATGAAAAGTTATATTATATATCATCAGTGAGCCTTATATATATAGGTAAGTGTACAGCGTCAGGGTCACGGGCACCTAAGGCTCACTGACGTGATGCATGGAGGCCTCACCTCACAACTTACAAGACCTACAGGATTTGCTTTGTGTGTTCACTTTCTACCATTTCTGGTCACTACCTTTCATCCCATGATGTCCCATGATGAAGATTACACACCTCACCATATCTCTCGGTTCCAGCTCCATTTATTAGAAGGGACCATTTAGCTCAAGCTAAAGCTGACTGAACTCAATCCCAAAATTCCTCAAAGAGGGAGTTCCCTCCCTCTCACAGTCTCCTCCAACATTATCATATCCTGATGGCATGGTCTGAACACACGAAATACAAATAAGCTTTTTTTTTCTTACACAGTAATAATGTCAGTGTTTATTGTGAATTATGTATTTATGTTCTGTAATACATATACACACACACATACACACACACACACACACACATTAAGAGGCCTAGAGAAGCTCCTTGGGAACAACTCTGAAGGAAAAAAAAACTGAACATCAAAGCAGAACCAACATAAATAAGGCAGACTCCTAAAGGGAGAAGATAAGCTGTGTGTGTGTAGGGAATTCTCTCAGCTCCGGATGTGTCCCATAAGCCCACTCTTCCTCCTGAATGGCCTTCTCTGTGGTCCAGTGGTCCTCAGCACACTGTTTTTCCACACCAACCCCCATGCTAACCACGGCCCCATCTAAACAAGCCCCCTCCACCTCAATGCAGACACTAAACACTCTGTACATTAACACTGGCCCCCCACTCCCTGTGGGACACTTCCTACAGCACAGCTTGAGGGCCAACACTGCCGTTTATTCAGCCAAATGGCCAGGAGATGGGTCAGGGGGAGATACTTCTGGAAATAGATAGTGTGTCCTGCTTATTTATTTAGTTATCTGTAGTTATTTGAGAGCAATGCTTCATTAAAGTCATTAAATACTACTGGACCTTCAATGTGCCCAGTTTTTGGATTAACTATGAGACACAAGTGTCCCTAATAAAGTGTGGGGTAGGTGGCTGTCCCCTGAAGAACTCCTGTGTCCTGATTAAGTGCTAGTGTAGGTAAACGGGTTTCGTTTGCAGAGTTAGAGAATTTAATGACAACCGAAGCCGCTGCTGTGAATGGGGTCAGTGTATTTTGGGTACATTTCAGGGAATATTTACACAACCTGGCAATGAATGGATATGGGGGCTCTCTGGAGCGTTACACTCGCTAATCCCTATTATCTAGAGTTCCGATTTTGTTGATTTCCATCTTACCCCCAACCCAACTCCACCGGTTTTCCAAAGCCAGTCCCAAATTCAATCCCTCTCTATTGCAGTCTGTTCTGTTTGTGGACTTGTGCTCTTTTTTTAAACACATGGGTGGTCAAGGCCTTTAGCGATAGGGCTGTTTAGAAAACCCCAGTGGTTTCATCTAGGTTTAACACAGGACTAGCAAGAAAAATAAAACAACTATTTTTAAGGTAAGTTAATGTAACAACATTGAATTCCAGCCCATTTTGAATCATGAAATTTGAATTGTCACATGCTACGACAGAAGAGACAGGCTGTCCGGTTCACCCAGTTAAAGAAAATGTATTTCTCCATAACAGATGGAGCCTGATACTTATCATGCAGTAATTAGATACACATGTGCCCCTTTTTGTTCTCTTATGGACTCCTGCAGACCAGGGGTCAAAGTTCAGTGGCATCAATGTCCAGAAAAAAGCATGGGACGCAAAGGTTTTGCCACCGAGACCCACTCTAATGGAACCAAAGGAACCCAATGAAACCCAGTGGAACTTTCAATGAATAGTCTTTTGAGAAACTCTTTTGTTGTAAATAGTTCAAAATACTACGTCATGAAAGGGTTATGCACTAATTAAGGGCTTTTGAAAGAACCATGTGTCCAAGGCAATAACCCTCTAGGAATGTGTATTTTTTTGTGTATAGTGTAATTCACCAGCCAATCTGAGTCAGAAATCCTGTCTCAGGCGTTTCAGAGTTATTCATGTCCAAGGTCTGATGTGACTGATGCTGAGTAAATGCAGGGGTGGAAAATACTTCAGTAATTGGACACTGAAGAAAAGAGTTGTCAATCCAACCTATAAAATGTTACTTTAATAAACAGCTTACTGTTAAAAACACTTATTAAAACTTATTAAAAACTTATTATAAATAATAAATAATAATACATTTCAATAATAAAATAATAATAAAAAATAAAATAAACCAAGACTTAGTGGAAGTGTTATTGAGTTTACATTAGTTAATTAATTTATGTATTTATATTGCATATAATTATATTATATATTATACTATGATTATATCAGCACACCTGAGCAGAACAGTTTTATGTGGTGGTACAGTGATCAATACTTTATACTTTAGGGAGTTTTTCCTTGCCACTGTCACCCTTGGCTTGCTCACCTGGATATATATTTTTTTGTCTTGTTGGGTTTTCATGTCTTGTTAATCTCTTATCTTCTTACTGATTACTGATTCCTGTGAAGCTGATTTGTGAAAACGGCATTTGTAAAACAGTGCTATACAAATAAATTTCATTCTCTGCTGTTCCTGTGTCCTAGCCTAATAAAAGTTTGTAATATCGCTTTTGGCTTTGAAGAGGTACATTTTATGTAATAAGAATCAGCATTTGTTATTCATGTTGTGTAAAACTAATCTAATTTGCTTATTTCTAGTAAAAAAGTTTTTCAAAGTGCTATTTCCTTTTATTACTGTGAGTTACAAATCGCATTGTGTAGGATCTTCTCTCAGTTCCTGCACATTTTATGTTACTGTTTTTATTAAAACAACCAACCAAATGATTTTCATTCTAAAATGAATCTGCCTACAGGTACAGCTTTAAAGGGGGTTCTACAGAGGTTATTTATCAAAGGCAATGGTTCTATATTAAGCCATTACATCTAGAGTGTAAGAACCTAATTTTCCAATCCACATTGCCAATTTGCCAATCCACTAGTTTGTACTCTCCCCTATCACACGTAATGCTCCTGACACTGGGAGCATAAGGCCAGCCACCTCCTCTTTTGCCGATGCAACGTCCCCACGCAACCAGTGTGCTTGGAGGAAAACGCATGGTACCAAGCTCTGATACCATGCTGGCCAGCATCACACTGAAGTGATGTGGAGAGAGAGAGAGAGAAAGAGAGAGAGACATCTACCCACCCTGAGAGAGCATGGCCAATTATGCTCTCTCAGGCTCCGGCTGCTGATAGCTGAATGGCAGCATGACCAAAACAAACTTGAGTGTGTTTAACCCCTTAACACAGCCGGGCTTACTCCACACTAAGGCGCATTACTCAGTAACTACAGGGATTTCTGTTCAAGCACTTTTGGCCTGTCAGCGGGCCATAGGCTTTTTAAGCGGTCAAATGTCAATACTTTTGGTATAACTTAAGTCTCTTTTTAACACCCATGATACAATACAAACAAATGATTGTCTACCCTCTACACATGCTTTATGGTCAGCAACAGTCAAATAACAGCCGTATGCATTGTATCGAGATCTTTGCTCAGTTGACTGACTTAAAGCACAGCTTTTAGCTCTGTCCCCTTACTAAAGACATAAAATGGAAATCAATTTTAATGAATGAAAAAATAAATGAATAAATAAATAAATAAAGAACAAAAAGTGTGAGTGTTATTGAGCTTATCAGCCCAATTTCTGTTGTTGTCTTCAAGCTGAATAGACAAAAGCATGGGAGATATTACTTTGTTAAAAGAAACATATTTTTCCATCTCGCTAGATAATGGACCCAACTCCCAAGGTAAAAGCTTTGGAGAAACAGACGTGTTGTTGAACAATGTGGCTCTGTCTGCTGAAGGAAAATGCTAAAGGAAAGGAAAGGCAGGGAGTGGAAGATAAGGATGTGAAGTGTAGGTCAGTCTCCAAGTCTTAAATAATCAGAGGCGAGATAACGGGCCAGTTAAAAGTATCTTTTTTCTCTCTTTTGCTCTATCTCTCTCTCTCTCTCTCTCTCTCTCTCTTTTAATGGCAGTCGTGAAGTCCTGAATAGAGGCACTGCTGTTAGCCTTGTCTGTTCATGCCTTCAATAGGCCTCGTCTGTCCGTTATGTTTATGTTTAAAACAATGGCTCTATCAAGGCCAAGGCAACTCTGCTAGGGTCAAAAGCAGCACAAAAAGAGGGTCACAGAATACACCAAGAAAATCCGATTATCTTGGTAGACTCGGAAGAAAGAAGCCACATTATTGAGACAAGCAGTGGAGGGGAGGGGTGGGGGTGAGTTTCCTTTTTTTCTTGTCCACTGAAAATGAAAGCAGCCTTGTATGTACATCAGACATATTGAAAAGGACGAAAGTGCTTTAGTAAAGAAGATCCCATAATAGCCTATTTCATCAATTGAGTCAAAAGCGATAGAGCAGGAAGATCAGTGAAGTGGCTTTGGGATAACTGGTTTATATCCCGGCACTGAGAGAGACACTGCCGCCGTTAAATAAAGGAGCAAGGCTGACATCATCATGTGAGGCTGCACTCGATGTACGGTTCCAGCAACATGAGAAAAGATACACTATATGGACGAAAGTATTGGGACACCAGCTCCTCTGAAATCAAGGGTATTGAGAAGAGACGAAACCCACTTTTATTGGAGTAACTGTCTCTACTGCCCTGGGAAGGCTTTCTACTAGATTCTGGGGAATTGCTGTGAGGATTTGATTGTATTCAGCCACAAGATGTGGATGACCATTACACCACTTCATCCCCAAATCCCTAACATTATCTCAAAAGAACTGGATGGAGCATCATTCATGATTCCAGAGAACAGAGAACAGTTCCACTGCTCCACAGCTAAATGTTGGGGGGCTTTATACCCCTCTAGCCCATGCCTGGCATTAGGAATGGTGCCAGTAGATTTGTGATTATCTGCTGCAGAGAGTTCTAATCTATTGCCATTACCATTCTATAGGGACTGGACATGAATGCATTTTATTAGAAGTGTTGTCTATGAGTGAAGGAACAGTACTTTCTCCTCCCTCAACATTCACAGCTGAAGGCACCTAACCCTCAATTGCTCCCTTGGCACTAAGGTTGCTGTCCACTGCTCTCTGTGTGTTCTCACTACCCCTAATAACAAGTGTGTGTGTGTTCACTGACACAGATGGGTTACATGCAGTGGCTGAAATCAATCTGGTCCCACTGTACCACTAATAAGTCTGTAGTTACACATTAATAACCCATGCAATAACAATGCTACTACTGGTGAGGCATTCACTGTTGCAAATGGATTACAGTAGCATGGTAGTTGTGCAATAACTTTGTGTTAAGCCAATAATATATATACATTTACTGAATTAGAAATACCAGTAAATAGCAGCTATAGGCTATATATATATATATATATATATATATATATATATATATATATGGGGGCTGGGTGGTTATTGTTTATTTATTCTTTTTATTAGTTGTATTTATGGATGCACACTTTAAGTACTATATGCACAAAGTCTTGTGTAGGGCTTGTACTACTTATATTCACTTATATTAGATACACTGGGTTAGACAAAGAGACAAGTGTGTGTGGGGGTGCAATTGTTACAATGTCCTTTTTATTTGGGTAAAATATGTTTCCACCAACCTATCACTTTAACCGAAGGCTGTTATTTAAAGGTGAAACAGCGACCTCAGAGAAATGGCAGCCCTAAGAATGAACCAAATCTCACCCAGCACTGCCTCAGCAACCGTTCTGGTTAAGTGTCCAATATGAGTCAATTAATCGGCCTGCTTGTCCAAATTTTAAATGCAATAAATTCAAAACGGCTGCAAATAACAGAAAATTAGCTTCGTAATGAGTGATGGTTAGGCATGATGGCTAATGGCTCTGCAGGCTTCAGATGCATGACCCTATTACATGTGTGCAGCACATATGGAAATTGAAGTGAATGAGGGGAAAAAAAAGAAACCGGCATGCATCTGTTTTCATGAATAGTGCTTATGTGCAATTAGTTATTTGAAGAAAATTGGTAATTAGGTAACATGCTCTCTAAATTGCTAATATTTTAGTGTCTGGAGACGGACAAGTAATCCAGTCCAGGACAACGGCAAGCTGCGACTGCTGTAATTCATTAACTAGCGGTTAACAATTGCAGACAGCAATGTGTTTATCAACACCTAATGTTTTATGAATATGACCTTTAGGGGTCCTTCCAATCAATCAATATCCTGGCAAGAGGCCTATTGGGATTATTTAAAACCTGGAAGTAGGACACTGTATACACCCGTGCAATCATTATTTATGAGGATTCGGTTAACCCAAATACATTTTCCAGTTTTGTTTGTTATGTTCATGTGACCAGTTTATTCTACACATACAGTACTATGGAGAGGGTTTAGGCACCCAAACCCATTATTTAAAAGCATTTATCTCAATATGAGGGTTTTGGCTTGTGAAAACACCATATTTCATTTAAACAGATGGAAGTAAACATAAATTCGTACAGGAAAACAAAACAAGAATTTATCATTTTGAAGAAAATCATATCGTTGTGGTGAGCTCGTTTGAAGAACTATTAATGTTTTATTAGCGCAGCTACAAATACCTGCGAGATGTGCAACGGAAGCGTACGGTCAGTGGCAAAATCCCAGTCTACAGGAAATTCTCGCCAGAATTGTGGGACTGCTGCCGTGTTTCACAGCTTGTGAAGGTAAACTGCTTCGCTTCCAGGCAAAATTGCTTCTAGAAGTCTGCTGAGAATGCTGGTCCTTCACAACCAGTTTCTGAAAGAACACTGCAGGGAACTACATACCATAAATCTATGGACCAGAGTGCGCCACGAGAGACCTTAGCTTACTTCTGCTTGTGAATGAGGAGAACTTCCTGTAGACTGGGATTTTGCCACTGCTGGTAGACCAGTACGACCGTACACTTCCATACGCCTGCAAATTCAACTACATCCTTTACACTATGGCCTTTGGCACGCCAAACTGCAATCATCAACATCTGCTTTCCGACCCACACATCGAACAAGACCTTCACTGCACTGTACCACCTGAAGCTGAAGTTGCTACCACCTTAAATATACATGGTGATAATTTTTTTTATTCTGGCTTATATATTCGGGTATATTTTGATGGGTGAAACCCCAGCAGAATATGTATACACACACTGCCAAACATATTCCATAATTCGGTACAAGTCATCTGCAAGCACTGCGGAGGGCATGGAGAGATTACAGAAACGACCACAAAAGTGCTTCTCTCAGGGGATCCCACAGCAGCTGATCACATCTACAAGAGGGCTCTGGTTTGTCTTAAACAAGCGTAAATGACATTTGGTGGCAAAAGGGGAACAAGCCCCCCTTTTTTTCCAAAAGAGCCAAACGAAAAGACAAATGTGCCCCAGAGTAGGAGAATGATGAGCTCTGGCAAGAAGTTCTAAGGGAAGAAAAAAAGAAAGAAAAAAAACAACTGAATGCATTCAGTCTCTTTCCTCTGGCCACTGTTTTGCATACACGTCGCTGTGCTGGCGTGGGAGGTCTAAGTAGACGCCTCCGTTAGCATAGCATTAGCATACGCTGATCAGAGGGCCTGTCTGACTCTGACAGGACCAAAGACAAGGCCTGAAGTGGATGTAGCACACAGGCCAGGGGCGTGCGTCCTTTATTATACAGGGAGAGAGAGAGTTATTTAAGGATTTAAGGACTGCAAAATCTGCAGCGTGCTTCAGACGTGGGAAGGTGAAAATTGAAGAAAGATGTGGTAAATACAGTGTGAACAAATCCAGTCCGTTTCACATAAAGCAATTGGACGAGCCAACATGCAAGCAGTAAAGACGCTTCCCCGGGTGTGAAATGGCTGGACGGGGTGTCTGTGTGGAGTGCGTATGTGTATGTGTGCGTGTGTGGGGGGCTTCCATTCCCTCCAACCCCTCCCAATCATGAAATAAAGGCACTGGAGTGTTACGATCATTTTTATTTTCCACATTTTTTTTTTTTGGTCAAAAGACAGTTCTGAGCAATTGCCTCCCATAATGAGCTACGGTTCGTTAGCCGATGTAATTTATAATTGAATCGGATGGATGTGGCTCCGTGTAAGTCGGAGTCTCCGAGAGGCTGAGGGGATGTTTGCACCATTTCATTAACACCCAGGCCCTTTAAAGGGCACCGCTTTAGCGTGGCATGCGAGGGGCCACGTGTGGGGTCGTTGTGCGAAACGCCTCGCTCTAATGAAACACTTCCGAACATTGTAAAGAAGATCTCGTAATGGATTCCGTGACGTCCTCTCATCTTCGGGTTTGGATACGGGAAAACAAAACATTCGTTAAAGAGAGAAACGGCAAAAATAAAAACAGCCGCCCCACATGCTGGAGCCTCCCCTCCCTTTCGCTGATTTAAAAAAGCGTCTCAGGAATGGCACATAAAAGCTAATTGATTTAAAAATAACCCAAAAGAGGGCAATGTTTCATAAAAGACGTTTTACAACCCAATGACTAATTCAGAAGCGTTTATTTAGCCTCAGCTCGGCTGCTGCTATTTGGAGCTTCTGGTCAGGCTTGAGACAAAACTCTGCTCGGGCCTGAGCTTTCTGAGCCGTAGCGTTTTTCGTTCGTTTTCAGACAGACAGGCTAAAGTTCCTACAGGCCGAGAGAAGAGTCCATTAACTAATAGAGATTAAAAGCCTGATGCCCCCCCTCCCTCCCCACCCTTCCCTCGGATTACACTTCCAAAGCGCACGGCTGATTGATGAGAACCAGCAGGCTGACTGGAATCTACTCTTTCATTAAGGCCTCCTAGCTTTCCATCCATCCATCCATCCATCCCTCCATCCTCGCCACTATACCTCCGCCACCGCGGGGGAGAAGGAGGTAAACACACACGCACAGAGAGAGCGAAAGAGAGAGAGAGAGAGAGAGAGAGAGAGAGAGAGAGAAGGGGGGGGGTGGAGGAGATAAGTGGTAGCACTTCAGCCTGACCCGTACTGGACTGTGTGTACTAAAGCCCTGTGTTTTTTCTCCTTGAAGTTATTTATAATGACATGAGAGAGGGCTACCCTTTTAGTATTAAGTTAAGACGTCTTTTTAATGGAAGTCTAATTCTAGCAGTCAGCGATTATGAGGGTAGATAAAGCATCCTGGGGAAACAATTCCTTCTTAAAAGTACAACAGGAACAGCAAGGGGTGTCCAGTGGTGTAATCAATACTGTATAGGACTAGTTTTTTTTTTTTAAGCATCAATTTTAATATAACATTTTAATAAAATGTCATTTTCTTGTTTACCTGCTACTGATGCCTCAACGAAGTTGCGTTTCTAGTTGGGTAATGTTGGAGTGTTTATTAAAGTTTTATTATTTCTGGAGTGTATTATTAAAGCTTAATTACCCATGAGTCATGGGTGTAAAAGTGCATTATGAAAGATCTGCAAGTTTATATGTTCCATATGTATCATAACAAGTGTAATGGGTGTTGTAAATAGTGTAAAACCCCTTCAGCCATTGTAAAATCATCAGTGACTTCATTTCTTTTATAAACGTGCAATAACATATAATACAATAGAGCACACTAATATTCAGATTCATTAATTAAAATGATCATTAATCATCAGTTTGTTTGTTTTTTCTCACAGGACTTATTCGGAGCAGCCAACATGCTCAAGTGGGGCGGATATTGGGTGGAACATGGGCTAGGTGGGTTCCAGGTGGGCATAGGCTCTGAGCGGGTTTGTTCATGCATTTTTTTACTGGGACCCAGTCAGGCTTCCCTAATGGGCCCGGTCATTACAGCCCACCTTAATCTCACATGGGTCCCATCTAGGCCACGTATGCAGTGGACATCCCAGATGGTGCCCATATTTAACCCCTCCTGTTCTCATCACTGACCCTGGTGGGCTTCCAAACGTGAGGCCAATGTGGAACCCGAGGACAAAACTTTCTGGATTCCAGTTGGACTATCCATGCAGGGTCCACATGGACATGTTAGCTGGGGATTTAATGCTGCTAAGACCCAACTGGAAAGAAGCCATAGAGGTCCACACAGTCAGCAGCATCACAGTAAGAAGTACCACCAATTTGTTAACAGCCTGCAGCTCATATTCCCAGTCAGTGACAAAGGTAGAACTTTCTAAAGGTCTAGAGTGATATTGTGTTCTTCTAAAGTCAGTCCCACCCATTCTAAATCAGAACAGGATTGGTTAATTCCACTGTCAGTTCCTAATTATGAAGGATCACTAATCTGATATATAAGGCCTTTAGGCCTAACTAATTAAGGCCTAGCTAATGGGGTTTGGTTGCATCTACCTAGATACTACAGTGTATTTACAATGGCTTTAAATGGAGCTGAATGGACCTCTGCCAACCCGGAACTAGCGATACAAGAAATGATGTCATAGCTCCTAAACGACATTAGGGGACTGAGCTCCATGGGCCCTCTACAGTGCAGGTCTAAATGCGATTGCTCTGCCTGTACTGCTGGTAGTTAGGCCACTGAAAGGGTCATTTGGAGGCAGGCTGGAGAAGACCTATGGAAGTTCATGGGAGTTTTTTAAGGTGGCTGCCAGTACAGCATAAATGACAGTTGCGTCAATACTTCAGCGTGTGTGTGTGTGTGTGTGTGTGTGTGAGAGATTATTTGTGTGTGTATGTGTGTGTGTTTGTGGCATTCTCAAGAGGATAAGGTGCCCTGACAAGGCAATCAGGAACGAAGCGATTCAGAGGCCATGCGGCCTCAGCACTCTCGTCCCTCACTCTGATGAGCTTTTGACAAATGGAGCGCAGCTGAAATTGGTTTTGTATGAGCGCTTTTAGATCTGTCTCTTAGCAGGATTATTGCCACCTGTCTTCATTGGCTACATGGAGTCCATCTATTCATCCGCCTCTGGGCTCTGTGCAGGAGGTAGAGGAGCCGTGGCAGCGCTGGATGGGAAGCACTTGTTCTCTGGCTTCTAGTTTCATTCACACTCACAAACAAAGACAAACCACAGGCCCATTTTTTAAAACATAGGACCAAAACAACGGTATTGTTTATGACTGTATGAAATATACTGTATATCTATTGTGTATATACTCTATTAACATTCACAGAGCACTTTATTAGGAACTTCTCTTTATTCAGACAGGAGAGTAATGTTATTAAGAACCTTTTCTTGGCACACTTTGGGTCCATAATTACCAAATAAAATTAGTTAATATTTTAATTAATATAGGCCCAATAGAACCCAATGGGACTCCACAAAATATGCAATATCAAACTGTTACAAAAAATAAATAAATAAACACAATTAAAGAACTGCATAAAAATTTATAACTGAATAATACATTTAGCTGGGTTAACTGGGATATGGTAAGAATTTCTGTCACAGGTTTTAGAGGCATCAAACTTTTCAGATGTAAATCTTCTATATGCATTACAGTGAGTGTGCTGACACCTAGCCTCCCCATCAAAAGATTGTTTCATGGTCCGTGTGCACACACACACACATACACACACACACACTCAAAACACATGCGCACACGCACATGCTCGCGCAGTGAACCCAGCCCAGTAAAAACACAGAGGTCAACAGTGCCACCCCAAACAAATCTGCTCAGCGCATATCCACCAAATGTCAGGCTGCAGCAGGAACAGGCGGCGCATTACCACAGGCCCGCCGCAAACCCTCATCTGCTCCCACCACCTTTTAAATTAATGACAGATAGCGCTCTGCAATCGAGTGAACCTCCATAATCGGATAAGTTACTCAATTCAGATAATGAAAGCTGGGGGACCCTTTGTCTCTGGGACGCTGATATCTCCCGTGATCAATCAAGAAGCAGCCAGGGCACTTTGGAGATCCTCTACTGTCTGATCATTAATACAGCAATAAAAGAGAAACTATTATTTTATGCCTGGGCAACAGGATCAATGGAGATGATCGATAGGCAGATTGCCTGACTGTGTCACGTTTACAAACGGAAAGCAGGCTGGCAGGGCTGGATTTCAAAGATACAGTTGCAGATTTTGTTGCTCGAGTATCAGCACTCGGTCAGTTAGTGCTGGGCGATATGCTGTCTATATCGGTTTACTGATATTAGTGTCACACCACTTTTTTTAACTGTAGCAATAGATATGAAAAACTACTGCAACAAGGTAACACTTACGTTTCAGAATTGTTTAACTACAACTGCTACAAATTAGCATAGTAAAGCCTTAGTGCGTTGCAGATATGTGTTTGTATTTTGATTTGATATTTTGGGATTTTATTTATGTTTATATTTATTTAAGTGCCAGGGGAATTTCTCAGATACCAAAAAGACTAAGATCTAAACAAAGTAGATGAAAGTTTGGACCGAAAAATGGAAATGCTTTCTTGTAGAGAAACTTTAAAAAGTCTGAATTGTTTATAGCAGTTTAGATATAAGAAATAAAAGTTTAAGGAATTTAATGCTAAGCTTAATAACAGAAAGTTATTACATATACACATTTTGCATGCACAATATGTTCAGTTATAATAGTTCTGAGAAGGTTTGTATCTAAAATATATTTGAAATACAAGTTTTTTGACAATCTGGCAGTTCCTTACATTATGTGAAAATGTGACATAATTTAAACCTACCGGTTATGGAATAAACTTGTTTTTTAGGTTCTTCCGATAAAAGTTAGGGGGAATTTTGCGTGGCAGCGACAATGTGCAAAGATAAAAAAAATTTGTAAGATCCTGTCCCCAAAGAAAACGTTTTTTTTTTTTTTTTTTTTCAGATTGATTACTATTTTACCATCATCAACCTTACATATGGAAATCAGATGATGTGAAATAAAAATAAAAAATAAAATCAGGACTCCTGCTTCATGTTGCCCACATTTACAGCCAAACCACCATTTACTGTTTACAAACGTAATTAACTTTAATTCTCAGGGACTGAATCAGGCAGACATTTTGAAAAGTCAGTGAAATTCCCCTTTGCCACTGTATTTCCATCACAGCAAGCCAAATCACTTCTCATATCAACTGTTGGCTGCTTTAGGGGAATGCTGCTGAAGCACAAGCAAAGCACTTCTGAACCCCAATAGCAGCCTAAAGCTGCTTTCACACTGAACGCAGGAAATTCACAGCTGTACCTTCAAACACGTTATTTTCAATGCGATGCGCAGCACAGACGCGGATTTTCCTCATATGACTTTATATGGCCACACACAGTGGTAAACGGAGTGTGCCGCAGCAGATGCATGGGGTCATATAAAGTTCAAATGTTTTCAACTTTTGCTCACCACGCATCGTCCGAGTCTCAGTGTACCCAGTTGGAGAGCAGTGGGTGTGTCTGGTAGTTCCCTCCAACATGAAGGAAAGGCTGTACAAAACCAGTCTGAAAACCTATCATGACCTATCAATAAAAGGCTTAGCATTAAAGCAGGTGTCAGCCCAATAAATACACTACTTGTTCAAGTGTGTTCGAGACTTCTTTTGCATAACGTTTGTCCAGAAGGATAAAAGCATGTAGGACTAGAGTTGTCAGGGTATAAATCAACGATTTGATGTTTACAGGGTGGGCCATTTATATGGATACACCTAAATAAAATGTGAATGGTTGGTGATATTAACTTGTTTCTGGCACATTAGTAAACGGGAGGGGGAAAACATTTTAAGATGGGTGGTGACCATGGCGGCCATTTTGAAGTCGGCCGTTTTGGATCCAACTTAAGTTTTTTCAATGGGAAGAGGGAGAACTTATTGAGAATTTCACAAGAAAAACAATGGTGTGCTTGGTTTTAATGTAACTTTATTCTTATTCTTTATTATGAGTTATTTACAATATACTAATGTGCCACAAACAGGAAGTTAATATCACCAACCATTCCCATTTTATTTAGGTGTATCCATATAAATGGCCCACCCTGTATATGTATACAATGTTGTCTCACATTACATTATAGCACATTCTATATGTTGCAAAGTTGAAAAAACTCCTTCCGCATCCCTAAAACACAAAGCATGTCTGTTACTGGCTAATTCATTAAAAACATAGCTCAAAATGCATTCACAACTAAATATATAATAATTATCGTTTATAGAAATGTAGTTTATAGAAATGTATGTATAAAAGTTTAGTTAATGTTTACAATACTGAAATGGCTTCTTCAGTCAAAACAACCTTATTAGATTTGTTAGATATTCATGTAGCATAGAAGTCAGTTGTAAGCAAGAGTCCATTGACCTTATGACTATCTCATGTTGAGATGAAAATATTATATTATGAAAAGAATTGATCGATGAACAATATATTATGTAATAAATAATTAAAACCATTAAAACACAAAAACATAAAAAACTCATTCTTTAATAATAGCAGAATTAACCATTTATGGCACTTAAAATCTTCATTTTAAACAACTTCACTAAAAACAGATATATATATATATATAAAATATATATATATATATAAAACAAATACTTTCAGCACGTTTAGTGTGTTCACTCTGACATAACACACAGTGCATATGTCATCCAATTTTTTTTTGGATTGTTAATAAAAACACAAATGTGTGTTTAGTGTAATTAATTGACCTTCAGCTTGTGAAACTTCCAGTGCCACTGGCTGCAACACAAGCCCACAGTGTGATCAATCCACCACCATGCTTAACAGTTGGAGAGGTGTTCTTTTCATAAAATCAATCTTCAAACATACTATTGCTCATTATGGCCATAAATCTCTATTTTAGCTCAACTGGTCCAAAAGCATTAGGTTTGTTTGGAAGTAGCTTTGAAAACTGACAACTGACACTGAAGTTTGTGGTAAAGATTCAGGAAAAGGTTTCTTCTGATGACTCTGATGAGGGTAACATTTGTGCAGGTGTTGATGCACAGTAGAAAAGTGCACCACCTCTCCAGAGTCTGCTGCATCCTTCACAATGTCTTTTCCAGTCAAACAGGGGTTTTGACTGGCCTTTGCAGCAATCCTATGAGTCCTATGAGTTGAGTAGTCTTTCACACCTCAACTTGACCTCCAGTGTTCCTGTAAACTGTCATTTTTTAATTACATTGTGATCTGAGGAAATGGCTACCCGAACATATAGCTTTGCTTTGTGAACATCAGTTATTTCCAGCTAGGCAGCTGCTTAGAGGCCCCCCATGGCTTGAGGTTTGAGTCGGAATATGTTCGAGCCTTTTACTTCTATTTAATAAACTATTGACAGTGACACACACTTTGCCAAACATTTGCATGCCACTGTGTGTGCTAAATGATCCCAAATTTTAAGACACTGATGGTCTCGACCCATAGGAGTGTACGCAATAAACCCAAGTGTGAACGATGCTAAACAAACTGACCCTGTATGCGAATACACCTCGATGTGGTGCTGTAGAGGACCCAGCTCTAACACAAGGTCAGCATGAACCAGACGTAAGCATGGGGCTTTTTTAATTAAAAAGGAATGCCCTCGCAACAAATGGCACAGGATAGATCCGTCAGACGCAGATTAATTAATACGTGTCAATGAGGTATGTTTGGCACCCGCTGAGCTTATCAAGAGTGGATAGCTGTTACACAACCTTCAGCTGTGGCAAAAAACAACAGGCCTCAAACCGTGAGATGAGAGGAATAGAGTATGTGAGTGTGTGTATGTGTGTGTGTGTTTGCGTGGGTTGTAGGCGTGGGCTGCCTGTGGTCAGTGCACCAGTTGCCCACACACAAACTGTTTCACTCCAGACTTTCTTTTACAGAAACTCGCAGCAATTTCTTGTGGTAAGAAAGATCTAGTGATGATACTGAATGCTATCTGGCATGTGACTCCATTCTACCATTAAGCAGTTATTGCACAACATCAATGAGTTCTTCACACTGAGGCGTGAACAAAGAGCAGCGCTCAGGTCTGCCATGTACATACATAGACACGTACACACCTGAGAACAGTGTATACAAATCTGAACGTGTATGATACTATGGGCCAGATGGGTGTAGGAGAGCAAGAGCAGTGCAGAATATGTCTGGGTTGGACAGTACAGGACTGGAATGCAATGATGAAGAGCTCCTAGTACTAGGATGCAGAAGAATTCAGATGGAAATGCTAAGCTAATACAAACGCATAACTTCTGCTTTATTTGTTGGTTGATCTGCATACCATAATGATGCTTACATCATTTGCTCAGATGTTTAGACAGTACTGCATTATACTGTATTGGGATGTACACTGATGGCAGGTTATTTTGACCCCCAGTCCAATACGAGTTTCTTAATGCTGAGTACCGGCTGATCGGCTGATAAATAATACAGCCACACAGCTTAGATAAGATGAGCTGTTGATTAATACTGAAGCATAATATCTTTATTTTTAGATTTATTTAGTTTAGTAGAGGATTTTCTTTAAATTACTGTTTTATAGTGTTTAATATCTCATAATCCAGTCTGACTGATCTCCCTAACCAGTTTAGTAGTAGTCAGATCACTTGTGTGTGTGTGTAGTAGTACACACTCTGGACTGATATCTGTTGTTGTTGTTTGTCAACTACTGGTGTGAAAGAAGTGGTTTATAGTGGGTGAAGGTGCTTTTATTTGGGTTTCTACAGCATGTGTGTATTGCTATTAGTGTTAGGCCACTCCTGGTCCTGAATGTGCTCTTCAGTGCTGGTTTAAAAACAAAAGAAGATGTGCGGTTCTCCCGCTGGTAAAACAGTGCATTTCAGTGATAGTTTCAGATATCATGGTCTGTTTTAATGTTCCACCATAAAATACCTCCACACTGCAGACACTAAACTCTTTAATTTACCTCCTGAGAATGTCAGCACTGCCGCCGGGTGGGCAATAATGCCAGTTAATGTCATCTTGAGGACACCAGATGGTGCTCTCAATACTGTGGTTGAAACAAAGACACAGACCAGGATTAGGATTTATGCTGCAGCCCATTTGAACTGAGAGTCCCAAGTATTTAAACTGGAATGCCCCCACAAGTGGGAGAGCCTCACCAACCCCAAAAGTTCAAAATCCAAGATGGCCAGACCTCACATCAACAGTAATGAAAGCAGTGGTAGTATACAGTTTATTAACACTTCTGTCTGTTTGTGTCTCATTAAATCATTAAGTCATACAAAGTGCTGTCCAAGGTCTCTGTGTGGACACTTATTTATGTTTTTGGATGCACAAAATAGCGTATAATGCATTGTTATCAACTAGTATCGCAAACAATGCTAACCTGGGACAGTGCTAACCTGGGACCTACAAAGTGGGTCATATTTTGGTTAGATTCGCCAAGAAACAGCTGTAAAAATCATATAAACCAGTTGTGGCAAACTCTGAAGTCTTTAGCTCACTGTTTTTTGGGAACGTCATTCCCAGCTCTGACTTCCGAGGTAAATGAAACACAGCATAAAAAAGCTGATACCCGATCCATTTAAAATATGCCTAGGTTGCACTGGATCAGATTGAGACATCTCTAATAGCGTATACAGTATATGTACGACAAATGAATAGTTACACTAAGAAATGTTTTTAAGGGAAGAATGAAAAGAAACAATGATTATTTGTTTATTTCAGTTATTCCTCTAAACACATCAATGACCCAGTTCAGCAGTCGCATTAATAAATAACAAAGCAAATAATGTTAAGGATTATATTATTTCCCTAAATTTCCCTAAAGAGCCACAGCAAACATAATCAGCTCTTTTAAGTGAGAGTTGATTAAAGTAAAAATGAGCTGTTGTGTCCTCGAGGACGTGTTTTCTTATGAAGCAGCCACTTTCTCTCTCACACACACTCTCTTTATTCTGCTCTCTCTCTCTCTCTCTCTCTCTCTCCGCGCCTCTACTAAGTGGAGTCTTGTCGACGCCCACAGGTAAAATCATCCAGAAAATTAATAATCATTTTCCAAGTGCATGATAAATCATTATGCTTTGGACAATTAATAATGGAGGAACAGACCAAGATCTATAATTACAATACTTATGATGCATATCATCAGAATTTAAATCCTCCATTCCCACGTTTAATTTCATCCAGGTTGTTGGCCATTAGTGACTTTTCCAGTTGACTTGAATGTGTTTCAATCAGCAGAATTATTGCTCACTTTAAAGCGGAACGCAGGTTGATTAATTCTGCCAAAATAAGCCAAGTGGAGTGGAAGGATTTTTTTCCCTCCTTTTTTAAATTATTATTATCTTTTTTTTTTCTTGAGAAAATAAAAAAGGACCTGCTCAGACACAGGGAGATGATGAAAGGCATAAAAATAAGATATAACTAACCTAAAGCAAAGGCTCAGAAGATGCCAAAAGCCACTGTCGCTTATTTTTTTATTACTGTTTTTATTATTTTGTTGAACACTTAATGAAAGGCCTACCCTACAAATAAACAAACAAACAAGCACGCATGCATATCAACAGTATTAATACATAGTTCAGTGTACTAGGGTCTACTTTAATGGATCAGATTTTTTTATTAATCCACTTTTGAACCTTTGTGTTTTTTTTGGGGGCTTTATTTTTTAAGCTTCGAGTGCTGGTAGCACTGTGTGATAGGGCGAAACCTAGCTAGTGCATGAGAATCAGGATTTGTATGGGCAAGAACCTGGTGATAAAATATGTAACACAATACAGGAATTACGATTTAATATATTGCAGTACTGCAAGGCAATATATTGTGATTTTTTTAAATATAATTTTAGGTAAACTGTCAAGTTTAAGTAGTATACAATCATTATTATATCATTATGTGCATAAAAATTTGAAAAGACAAGTTTACATTTAATGCAATCACAACAGTGGGCTCTGAAGAATACAACACTGCTCTCTGTCACCACTCTTTACATGTAAACTACATTAATTTAAGTTATTTAAAAATGGATGTTGAGAATTGATAGAGTATGGCAAAACATAAGATCATAATATTCTAATATATGAATATTTTTTACACCTCAAGTGGGAACTGGCTGTAACTACTGTAACTAAATGGGAAAAACTAACAGAAAAGTTGTACATTGCTGGTTTGAATCATAAAACAGCATTAACCAGCACATTCCAAACTGAAGGAATTAAAACAGCTAACACTGTAAATGGTTATTTCACATACATACTCCAAAAAAAAAAAACAGACACTAGAGCCTACATATATGTAATGGTCAATCAATCACTAATTAATAAACACACAATTTTATGGTCATTTTAAACATTCTAAAAGTGCTTTTACCAGTGTTTCTCCTACATTTATTTTGCAGCTACTTTGACATTTTCTGCTTCAGTATTTGATGAAATGTCATGAAATCGCAATTACAAAATTCTGCAGAGGGCTTTAACTTTTGAAACAACGGATACAGGAAGTGGACCCACTCTTCCTATCTCGTTAACTAGCTAACACTAAGTTAGATCAGTTTTAGAGCACACACGAACTTCCCTGCTGTGTCACGCTGTGTCCAAAAAATGTAAACGACATTAAGTGAAAGCCATATGGAGACCACAGAAAGCCGCAGTAGATTTACACGTGACCTAAAATTTACACAGAAAAAGACAGCCATTGTTTTTGGTAAAAAAAATGCTAAGGCTGACCTCAGCTAATGTTACTATTCTAGCCCTGTACAGCTTGTATATTACTGCTCGAAAACAGCCAGTTCACAGCAGGTGAAAGATGCCCCATGTATAAACATATGTAAATAACATATGTAAATCATATTTTTTTTCTTTACAAAGTTTGTTTGCACTTGTTTGTTGTCTCTTGTCACTGTATTTCATCTCTCATATAAATTCTTATGGGTCAGTCTGCTGCCACTGCTGAAACGCTGCTTACTGTAGTACTAATAAGCAGACTGTGTGTCTGAAAATACAAAGACTGGATTTGTATCGGCCGATGCTTAACATCACATCGCAGGGCAGAAAAACGGGATCAGGACTAATGAGTGCGCTTAAAAGCTACTTACTGAAGCAGTGAGCAGAGCTGAGTACATGTACTGTATAAAATGTCATCAAATCAGTAAATGCTGAATGAAACGCTGCTGTAAGATAATTGAATGCTGGTGGTGTTGGGGGCCTTCTCATATGTTCCAGCAGGCTGTGTGCCGCGCGCTATGCTCTCGATCCAGCACAGCGCAGAGCCACACTACCACTCAACAAATTAATTCCCATCTTTTGATGGAATTTGGCTAATGGCTTCTCCCCATTTCACAGAATGTATTTTATCCCCTCCCACAGCGGCCCTCTGCCCTCCGACACAGCCCTTCTGCCTAAACGGCTCGTCCATTCACTCTGATCTGAAGAGGCGTAGAAAAATAAAAAGAGAGAGAAGCGCTTCCTTCTTGTTCTCTCTCCCTCTCTCTCCCTCGCTCTCTCGCGCTCTCTCGACAGGATGGAACCAGCTCAAGCCAACAGGTCAACAAGGGGAAGGCCCCTGAGATGTCGGGTAATTTCCATAAAGTCGAGAGCGAGCCCTCACGCTGAGTGGATCTCCGTCCAGCTCCGAACAGCAGCACAATCACAAGCTTAACAAACTCATTTTCTCGCTGATCATGAGAGCAGAAAAGGAGCTCTTCACTCAGGTTCGCAAGAATCCACTGCGGCCTGATTACCAATTGTTCTTCAATCACTCGTTTCATCCTGATTGCAGCCTTATACAATTGCTAATATGGCTCCACTCACAGCTTTAGGGCCTCATTGTGGAGGTAAGTTGAAACTGACCTGAGGTTAGACCACCTATTTAGGGTCTAAAGAACCTGGCAGTGCAATTAGACCTAAAAACATTCCATGACTGCATCCACTGCAGGGGGGGGGGGGGGACTTTAAACGTTCATGAAGCTGTTTTGCTATAAACTCGGTTGAAGCTACCAATTAGCTGAGGGTCTTTTCTCTTGTTGCCATTAATTTCCCAATGAATCCAGTTAAAGTGAAGCGAGAGCATTGGTGGAGGAAAAAAAAGAAAAAATTCCGCAAAGCAAAAAAGCAGAGAATGTCATCAAAAGGTTGATTATTACGACGGAGGCTCGCTGCACTTAAGTGACAGTGTGTTTATCAGATCCTAGAGCGTTGAAAACTTCTTTGCATTGAAGTGGTTGAGGAACGTCCTTGAGATCCGGTCGGTTTAAAAAGCCCATTATTTCGATGAGTGGAGGGTTTCATTAAAGAGAGCCTGCACAATGTCTTTTAACATTCTCCAGCGAGGAATTCTCAGCCCAATGGTGCGCCCTTCGCTTTGAAGGACCCACATTTTCTCCTCATATTCTCCCTCCCTCTCTCTTTTTTTTATTGCTGGAAAACATTATGCTGCTATCAAAGTTCCAGACAGAATGACAAGGTAATTTGGTCAATTCTAGTATTACAGAAAACGGATCCAAAAAAGTCCAGTAAAAGACCCTCTGTCTCTTTCATTCCAGTAAGACCTTGATGCATTCCAAAAGCAACACCCACCGGCATTCAAAAGTGCATATTAATGGACTGGAAATCAGAGCTTCAAAACTGAGCTAACTCCATCAACGCAAACATCAATAGGTTCAGTTTCAGCTGAAACACAGTCAGTCTATTAGTCAAGCTGAGCCTCTGGCCTGGCTGAATAGGTGTTGTGTGCGGCATCCGGCTGCCTAAGTGAAGGTTAATGGAGGAAGGTGTATAGCGTCGTCTCCAGCAACTGTGGTCAACACAGCACTACTTACACACTGTTTTGCAGTTGAGTTTCTCATGCATTTATCTCCATCTGTTTCTGAAAGTGGAGAGAGTGCACAGTGAAGGAGAAGGGCTGGAGGGGAGTGTAGAAGCATGTCCGTATGTGTGTGTGGGGGGGGCGGGGGGAGAGGGGGTGGAATGGGGTGCATGGTCTTTCTTCTGTGCTAACATACTGCTTTGTGAAGGCTGGCTTGTTTTATGATCGCTGAAAGATCCTGACAAGGGGAAACGAAGATGACAACTATCAGAACAGCACTTCATTAGATCCGCCTTTGCTAGAATTAATCAATGGCGGGCGCAGGGCCGGGAATGTGTGTGTTAAAGGCAAGAACATCAAACAGAGTGCCGTCCCAAAAGCCCGCGCCTTTGGAGAACATGTTTACACTCCCAGAGCCATTCAAAATGTCAAACTTATTTATTCGAACATCAAGAGGCTCCGCGGCCTTCTTTTTATATTTGTCAACACGGCGAGCCACTGAAGCGTTATTCAAGACAGGGAGGGGAAGCAGAAGAAAGAAGGCATTCCAGATAAAATCCCTTTATTTTGCATTTTTTTCCCATCTGTCTGTAGGGAGAAACCACCCTGACCACTTCTGAGGTCCCATTCTGCCCTGTAGGAGGAGAGTGTGCTCCTAAAAAGCCCCAAAATACCAGTCCCGACCATGACCACACAATACTGCCATACAAGTTCCTTCAACGCTCACTGACAGACCATTACACGGTTTTCCTAAACCAAGGTAGAACCACAACGGCCATGTCTAGAACTTTCAAATCTCTGTCCTCTTTATAACTATATAACTATAAACAGTGGCAAGGTTTGGGCTCCCTTGGTCACGCTTCCTCTCACAGTGAGTGTCGGACTAATCTCCAGAAGGCATAAAGTTAAAGGCTGAAAGACATCGGAGGCTCAGAGTGGATCAGCGGTGTAATACGCTACCACTATGGGCCGGGAGTAGTTCGAATCCCTAGCCATGCTTCTTTGCCATCAGCGGCCAGAGTCCAGTAGAGCAAAACTGGCTGTGCTCTTTCTGGGTTGGTAGATGGCGCTCCCTCCACTCATCACTCTTAGACGATGTTGATGGAGCTGAGGCCCTGGCGCCTCGGTGGCAGTTCGAAAAGTGCTTGGCTTCACATGTATCAGAGGAGACGTGTTAAGTCCTTATGCTCCTAGCATTGCTAGTGCTACAGGGAAGCTATGAATGGGTGGGTTCATTTGTAGTGCTTCTACTTCAACTGTTTTAGCTGCAACATATGTTTCTTCACTTAGATAACAGTGTGTCAAAACAGCCGCCAGAAACCACTTACACAAGTCTATTTGAGATTTAATGAATCTGATCTAGTCTGAGGCAAATGTGAGATCATTTAGGCATACTAACCTAGTCACTGTATTGTTCCATTACACGTTAGCAACATTAACCTTATAGCTCCAGAGCGAAACTAAACACATAAACCTTAGTCAGTGGAATGAGAAGAAAACTGTGTCAATTTGATTCTCACTGAGCCGTAACTCTTTAAAACGTATATAAAAGTACAGGGGTTAAAGACAAGGGCAAGAAAACTGAACATGAAAACTCTCTCTGTCTCTCTTTCTCTCCCTCTCCCCTCTCTCTCTGGTGCTGAATTCATTTCTCCTGGAATGCAGTGTTTACCCTTCTGAGGAAAGCTGGGAACTTTATTAAACACTTTTACTGATGGTTTCAGCTCAGATCAAAGCGGTTGGGTGGGGACGGCGACCGGCTCAGATATAAAAATGCCACATTGCTGACCAGCCCCTGAGTGTCCTTGGGGGCAGGAAGTGTTTTTTTATTATATATATTTTTTTCTGTATTTGCTTGTTCTGTGGGGAGTTAGAGGTATGGAGAGACTTGTGGTGTTAGCATCCTGCTAGCAGCACCGGCCACAGCCTTGGCACACACAGCAAATGGTGAGCACAGGAGAGAGCGTGTGGAACCAAAACAACAGGCCATATGTCCCAACATATGCAGCAGGACCAGCAGGATGGATGAAGAGGGGTGGGGGAGGTAGAGAGATGACGAAAGAGAGAAAAAGAGAGAGAGACCATAAAAGGCTTTTTTCATTTTTGCATAGTTGTAGATTATTTTCCATTAATCAATATATACTATACAAGCTGTATATCTATCTATCTATCTATCTATCTATATTACATTGATATTGATATTGACTCTTTACTCAGTACTTGAAGCACCTTAGCAGTGACTACAGCCTCCAGTTCTCTTGGGTATGATGCTACAGGGTTTGCACACCTGGATTTGGGAATTTTCTGCTATTCTCTGGGCAGATCTTCTCACACTGTCAGGTTGGATGGGGCTGTTGGTGGACAGTTATTTTCAGGTCTTTCCAGAGATGTTTGATTGGGGGGACTTTGGCTGAGGCACGCAAGGACATTCACAGAGTTGTCCCTGTGCCACTCCAGTGTTGTGTCCAGATCTATCTATCTATCTATTTATCTATCTATCTATCTATCTGTCTATCTATCTATCTATCTATCTATTAATATATTTACTTACACACATACATGTGTGTGTGGAATTTGTGTCGAAATATGCAATATTCCTTGTACATTTAGTACTTAGTAAATAGACAGGGCTGATAGAGCAATAGAGAGAGAGAGAATGAGAGACAAGAGACTGAATAAAGTCATGAAAAAGAAGCATAAATACAGAACACAGAAAGAGCAAGGTGTGTTATACACACTCCTGACCGAGCCACAGCCTGAGAGAGAGACGCTCAAGCCGAAGCTCTTAGCAGGCAGCTCGACAAACTCCACTCTGTGATTTATTCGTCTGAGGCGCGTTGCGAGGCTGTCGGAATTCGTCACGTTAGAATCCTAATTAAAACTGTTAATCACAGATTCCTGTTTGTTCAGCACGGCGTGTGAAATGAAAAATGCGATCAAATTATTCACTAATGCTTCCTTTTAGACAGGTAAGCCTGCATACCCCGGAGCGTCAATATGCACAGCAACTCTGCAAAGTTTTTCCAGCCAAGCTTATGAACACCTTGGGGCTTGGCTTTTGCGCTCCCCCCCCCCTCTCTTTTTTCCTCCTCAGCTCTTTTATGCGCACATCTGCAGAGCTTAAATGACTTCCAACAAAGAGGCCTAATTTGGTTTCTCATTTTGAATATCATTAAATGATGGGCGCTGGCTGATATGACTGGGTATTTTGTTATGCCTGGAAAAATAAATGTTAATGCCTAAAGATGTAAAAAAAAAAATTATTAAATACATGGGATGGCTTTCTGACATGGTTAAAAGCACTTATGCCAGAGCTGAAGAGGTCTTTTCTTGGGTTATGAGCACTGAACCCAACACCGACAAACATTCCAAGCATCATTTCAGAGCTCTGAGCTGTCCTGAAGAGTAACAGATCAGGTGGCAGGCCATACTTTTGGATAACTCTGGAGAACGACTGGCAATAAAGAGAGGGGAGTAATATTATAATGGAATTTAGTGTCTTTGTTAGAAACAATGTTCCACCTGCACTTCTTTCCACACACACACACACAGATGTGACTGGTCATGGAATCACACCTATGTCTCATCGTCGCTGTTCAATGAAAAACATACATTTCCAAAATGCTCTTAACTTTGAATGGAAGTCAATGTACAATAAGAGTTGATTCCAAGTAATTTAAAGCATTTCTATTGGTCTATTCATGCAGATTGTTTTAGTGTACACAGCAGCTACAGGGTTCAAACCATGGAGAAAACTAAACATTCATTGGGCAGCAGCGATATGCACTACATATTTGCAGGCATCTCTTTGTAATAATGTATTTATGAATTTTTATAGCATGCTCTGAAATAGCAACTTTAGAGGAGAAAGAAAAAAAAAACTTTTAATGGAAATCAATGTAAAGAAATAATATTCCAGGCCATTTTTAATAAAACATAAATTATATTATATATTATTATTAATATATTATATTATTATTATATTATTATAGTTTAAAATTATGTCAATACATTTTTTCTGACCTTTTTATAATACCTATAATAGATAATTATGTAATAAGAACACACACAGAGTCAAAGGTGCTGTTGAAGAACACTGTGAAAGCAATAGTGATGAATTCAGTAACTCCTTCACTCAGGAGCTGAGATGTACAAGAGTCACTCCTAACAGACACACAAAAATGTCACCAACAAAAAAGAAACTGCTTTTAGAAAAGCTGCATGTTTTAATGAGATTCACTGCCACTCATCTTCTCCCCAACACTGTAAGTTGGACTAAGCTGACTTTACTTTCCCTTGACTGGAAACTGGATGCTCATAAGGTCTAGTTCAAAATGAATTATTGCTTAGCATCACACTAAACAACGGAGAACGAGAAAAAGGTTGGATATGGCTGTGGTATTACTAGTGACCATCTGACCATCAAGGTCATCCCTTAAACAACTGCACCCCTCAGTAGCACTTTTTACTTTCTCTTTCCCTTTTTTCAAAAACCCATGAACAAGATTTACATTAGAGGATAGACCGTTTGTCCAATTGTTTGTGGACACCCCTTCTAACGAATGCATTTCGCTACGTTATTAAGTTGAGAAGAGGTCCACAAACCTTTGGACATTGGACAGTGTATGAAGAACTATTTTACCAGGCAAAGAACCATCTAAGCATTCAAAGTGTTCCTTAGGTTTTCATGGTTACCGTTGGTTGGGTCCAATTAATCCAATCCAACAGATGAAAAGTATGGGCCGAATTAAGACTCGACTGCTTTGGTGCTTTGAGTTCTGCGTCATGTTTTGTGCATTTGTACTGATAAGAGTTTGCTGTGTTTTAGTGCTAGTGCAGACTGAATCCAGTTGTGTGTTCCTGGGAGGGTTGTAGCTGAGTGTAAGCTCAAGAAACAATAACAAGCTACTAAAAAAGAAAAGTTGAGGGTAAGCATTAACAGCAGCCCAGTCTCAGATGTGTTTCTGATTTGAAGTGGCTCTCTGAAGGGGTCAGAGTGGCATTCTCGGTGCCAGGCCAAGTGACACAGAGGAGGAGAGCAAGAGAAATAGAGAGAGAGAGAGAGAGAGAGAGAGAGAGAGAGAGACTGTGTGTTTGTGTGTGTGTGTACGTGAGAGAGAGAGAGAGAGACTGAGAAACAGAGAGAGAGAAAAAATGAGAGGGACACAGAGACAATAGGAAAACACAAATGGCTATATGGATGCCTGCTGTGAACACCCTATTAAAAACAACGAAGGAAACAGTGGGCAGTCAATCCTCACACCGCTGCACTGCCCTTTGATGTGGCTGACAGATAACTCAGCTCTACAAAATGAAGGAACATCATAAAGAAGTTAGAAGAACTGGACAAGTCGTGAGCTGCTTTGAATTGGCGGCGGAGATTGGGGGGATAGATTGGCATTTGGAGTCTCTTGATTCTGCTGTTCTTCTTTTGTTGTTGAATGTCGTTTTCGTTTCTCCCAAAGGAGCCTGCATTGTCCCTGTCTGCTCTTCAAATACTAACAAATTATTTAGGCCCAAAATCAGCCCTGGTCTTAAGTTTTAGCACAGCAATCCTGAAATTATTTTAGTGCTGGTAAAATCCAGGTTTCATACTTGTCCTCAGTACATGAGTCCACTACCAGGAGCGATTCTGAGCTTGTTTAGAGGAGGGGGGTCATTATTACTGGAGAGAGAAATTCCATTCAAACCATGGATCTATTGCACTTTTCTACATGCATTTTTGCAATAGATAGAGCCTTGGTTCATCCGTATACTGCTTTTCATTATTTTCTCTGGATACAAACACTCAAGCAGAAAAGATCAGCGTTTTCTGGAGACGTGGCATTTCACAGAGCAGGAACACTTGCAAGCAAGGAGCCATTCTTGCAGGAGAAGGTTTTCAGTCATGCAGGTGATAAGACGAAGGGGTCACATAACAAAATCACGTAATCCCACATGCGGCGCTTCCACGTGCACAGCAGATCGCACAAAAGTCCACTTGAAGCAAACCCCAGAACACTGATTTCAGGAGGACCAGAGATTGGTTCTCTGGACAGTTCCTGGGTTCGAAAACAGTTTTCACACTTGCCCAAGCGTACCGGACTCTCAGAGTAAGCACTCCTAGGTTTGGGAAAAAACGCTAGAGTGAAAAAGCCCTTAATGACTTTTCCAATAAATGGATGGCAGTTTGAACCCTTTTTGAAAATGTAAATGTTTGAGTATGAAAAATCACAAAATATAAACAGGTTCCATATCGATAAAACGTTTTTGTCATTGCACTGAACATTCTCCCCAAAAACCACTTAGGAACCTTTACTCTTAAGAATGTACTTTATCAAATCGTGAAGGCCATAAAGCCTCCATGTACACAATACTATCAAAACAGCCCCACCACCACCCTCTTCCTGTGTAATCCCCTGTCTCAGAGCAGCACACCAATTTTATCAAGTCTTATACGATGAGCGCGCCAAACAGCTGAAGCTTACAACTTAAACCAGGCCGCTGGGACGGAGTTAAGCTTCTCCACTCCCGTATGAATTACACAATAGGTTACTGGGCCCATAGCATTTGCATCATACCAGCCTAGGAATGTGGAAAGCTCAGGTTTTCAAATGTTAGAGACACATCATCTGAGAGTGCGACTGACTATCACAGAGCTAATCGCCAAAGGTAAGCACTGCCCAATCAATGTACAAATAAACTGGCCGCAGCAGAACTATTTCTAATCTTACACAGGCTCCAAAGTAATTGAATAATTGACTGATAAGCAGTTTCATGACCAGGTGTGGAAGCTGTTTCCTCATTTTTTCATGGAAGGGAATAAAGGTGACAATGCAAGTGAAGAAAGCCCTCACTAAACTGAAATACAAAACTAACCTATAGATATGGAGCCAGCAGAACCAGCAGTGAACAAATAAAAAAAAACTTGAAAATAAGAAATGCACTGAATAGCTCAGCAACACCCAAGGGTCTGGGTAAGCACTGAAGAGATCTTGAATGAATGAATAATGAATTTAAATTAACTGAAGGTGCAATCCACTGGCAACAGGCTGACCATTTGGACAAAAACCTGCCTAGGTCTGGAACTAGATTTATTAGACAATTGAAGCAAGATTAACTTGTACCAGAGTGATTGGAAGAGTATGGGGAAGGAAAATATCCAAAGCATACCACATTATCTGTCAAACATGATGGAGGCACTGTTATGGCATGGGCATGTATGGCTGCCAATGGAACTAGTTCACGGGTGTTTATTGATGATGTGACTTCTGGTTAAAAGGATCAGGATGAATTCTGACATGTAAAGAACTAAACTTTCTACTCTGATTCAGTCTAAAGCTGCAAAGTTGATGCAAGACCTGACTGCAACTCAACTGAGCAGCTTTTTACTCACTGAAAACAAAAGTAGAAAGACCCACAAACAAGCGGTAACAGGAGGGAACTTTTGGTTATGTCCATAGTTTATCGACTTTAACTTTAATTGCCAATGGTTGGCATCAAAGTATGGAAAATCCTCTCCCCACATTTAAAATGTTTAGTTTGTTACTGTTGAGGTTGTGAAAATGGAGGGACTATGTAAAAATGGAATGGAATGAAATGCCTTAAAAGGATAACGCAGTATTTTGGTTTAATATTACAACTCAATCACATCATCACTGCTTAATTTCAAAACCACTGAGCTGATGTGCAGAGGCAAAATGACAAAAAATGTGTAATTGTCCAAATACATTTGTACCCGACTGTATTTAACCAGTAATTAAACCTTATGAATTTCTAATCATCATACTCTTTTGGGATCAGGAGAAAAATATGTACATTTAATTCCTACCAAACTGTTCCATTAAGCTGTACAGTCAGGTATTATATGAGCACTTTTCTCTACTGACAAAATATGGCATTTCTTTTAAATACAACTTGGAGAAAGAAAGAGAAGAAAAAGAGGGGAAAAAAAGCAGATGCGGTGGATGGGGTCGATTTAGGCCTGAAACGAGCCCTCTCAGCACTCGCGGTGGAATAAAAGGCAACCTCTGCTTTAAAGTTGGAGCAGGTGTGAGCAAGCCTCGGCACGATTCATTTGTCTGCCTAATTACTTCAAGGACGGGCTTAGAGTTTCACCTACAGCCAGTGCTAATGAGCAACCGTTAGCTTCCACCAAACTAATTCATTCTGGTTAATGTGCAGGGGAGAGGCCCTTCCCGCTGTTCGGCTCCCTCTCCAACCAGACCCCTCTTTTCAGCAGGGCAGTAATTGGAAGGGTCAGCGGCCCTCCGTAATGGTCATGCTGACCTCGCAAAGAGTGTGGTATGACAGGGCTGCTTCCTGATGGCCGTGGAGCTCTTTGTTCAGCTTTGTCAGAAGCATGTTAACACAGGAGGATGAAACAGAGCACGCTCTCATGTTTAAGGAGACGGACTTTCCGGAAACAAGAAGACAGGAAGGCTGCTCTGCTCTGCTGAAGACACTCAGGCCTAAGAGATCAAGAGTTTTAATCTGTAGTCTTGCAGGAGTCAAACGTGAGTTAAGTGAAAAATTAGGACACCCCATGAAAACATTTAAATCTTTGGGCATTTGATCTTCTAAACAAATAAAATGGAAGACAAGTCTATTCAAAAATAATTTGTCAAATGTAATAATTAAAAAAAATAATGTTCTTGTGAGAAAAAAGTTGGGGAACTCCCAAGATAATCCAAAGTTGAATTATTTGGGTACAGTAACAGAATGTTTGGCACAAAGTGTGAAGCATGAAGATAAATTTGTCATGTTTTGGGCTGCTTTGTAGCAGGGCCTGGCAAGCTCTCTGAATTCTTGATGAAAATTTGAGATAATCTGTCCTAAAACCAGAAGCTGAAGTGGACGTGGACCATGCAACATGACAATGACCCAAAACATTCCAGTGAATTCACTAAGAAATATATTTTTTAATGGATTTCATGGAAGTCAAACCCCAGATATTGACCATATTGCGATGCTGCAGGATGATTTTAAACAGGCTGTGGATTCAAGGAACCCCTAAAACATCACACAGCTGAAATAATTCTGCATGGAGTGAGACAAACTTTCTCTCACTTAATGTCAGAGATTGGCAGAGGGTTATAGGAAATTAGGACATATGGTGCCCTAATTTTTTCCTCAGTGGCAATTGGCATCTTTTCTTCATTATCTGGTAAATTTTCATTATTTTCATCAAAATAATTTTCATTATTTTTGCAAAAGTGATGCAATTATATCACATGTTGATTGAAAGATGATGTTAATGTTCATTTGTTATTTTGTTTTCATGACTGTACATAATTCATTACATTTACATTTACATTACATTACACATACACTTTTTTTCTATTTGTTTCAATGTCAAAAATAGCATAAAATTATACATAGTGTTCTTTTAGTCTATGCTAGTGTTAATCTATGCTATGATTCCTTTGTGGTGATAAAAAATAATTTCCAGACTTACAATGTGATGCAATGTGATTCAAATGAACAAAACATTGTTAACTTACATAGGATGAGGTTATATGTAAGTAAAATAACCTCTTTACATGGAAACACAAGGAAACACAAGAAAAAAAAAAAAAAAAAACGAAAAAACAACCAACTGTGAGAGTCAATGGATGACCGTAATAAAACGGCTGGTAGAATATTTGGCAGAGAAAGTAATTGAACGAAAATATGCACAGGGCCAAATAATAACCTGGAGCTCCAATTTAGGAGCCTGTGTACTTTACGGGGATTGCTCTTGTGTTCAATTACTCGATGCTGATTGGCTTCTACAAGTGCTGTGTACTTGTGTGTATGGGTGCATACATGTGTGAGTGTGTATGTAAGGTGCTCCATTTGTTTACTGTTATGAAGCACGCTACATTACTCAGTATAACATTTCATTAGGCTGTACAGTTTGTATAATATATATGTGTAATGACAATACACTTCACATAGCAAGTGAAAAGACATCTGAATATGATGGTGTGAATTTGTATGTGTTATAATACATGGTGTAGCAAAACAACATGGCATAATGGCTGCATATCAACTGATATTTGCTTTACATCATCACGTTGTGCCTTCACTCACTGGACTCTTTACACTATGATCTTTATAGGTTTTATAGACTACTTTATAGGTCCATGATATGGGTTTACAATTACAAACTGTAGAACATATGTAGCTGTACAGTTTGTCAGCGACCCTCTATTCTTTTCATTCAAGTGTACTATAGACCAGAAGCTTGAAGGTGAATTTGTCTTGTTTTGGGCTGCTTTGCTGTAGCAGGGCCTGGCAAGCTCTCTGAATTCTTGAGGAAAATGTGAGATCATCTGTCCAAAAACCTGAAGTGGAGGTGGATCATGCAACATGACAATGACCTAAAAATGTTCCAGTGAATCCACTAAGAAATAGTTTTCTTTGGATTTTCATGTCAAAACCCAGATATTGAACCTATTGAGATGCTGTGGGATAATTATCCCATATAACAGATATTATATGAGTGGTGGGCCATTCTCTACACAGCAGAGATGCTAACATACTAGTGGCATGCTAGTGTATCATGTACAGTGATGTTTCTAAGGTCTTCACACACGTCACTGCTAGGTTGAGAATGGGCCAAAAGCAAGAGCAGCTTATTGTTTGAGAATCTACCACTGATGAATGGCTAGGGCAGGGTTGCTCTATCCTTCTCCAGCAACATCTACACCTACTTAATTCACCTACTGGATCAGATGTGTTTGAACCGGGAACTCAGTAAACTGTGCTGGACTCTAGTCCTCCAAATACACAACTGACATCTGGCCATCAGCAGCCGGAGTCAAAGAGAGCACAAATGTCTATGCTCTCTTTTGGTGGGAAGATGGCACTCTCTAAAGAGATGTTGGCCTGCACAGATGTCTGTTAGCTGGTATGGTGGAGTTGGGGACCTGGTGCTTTCCTCTGAGTGAGTCGGCCAGTAATATTAAAGGAAAGGAACCACTGCTGGCTAAAGATTGCATGGGTGATGGACCACTCAAAGCTTAGTGAAACTGTCATGTAGTGCTAATATAGGTATTATAGGTATATCAGGCACAGTGGTGTTACAGGTGTGCACCTCCCACAGAGTGAACCATACATCTGCTAGGTGTACCTGATAAAGCGGAAACTGAGTGTTTTTTGAAGATTTGAGCCAGCCTTGTTAGGCACAGCCTTTCTTTCCATGAATGTGAATTCGATGGATTCTCTTTCCTCAGAGTTCTTCAGGTAATCAGCCTTCGCTCGCCCTGCCAGTGCTTAGCTTTCGCTCTGCAAACTGACCTTTAATTCTACTCCCACTGTATACAAATGACTTCAGTGGAGCCCACTTACACACACACACATTCACTTTAAGGCACACACACACACACACAAAACCCTCTGAAAGATACTCAGGCTCGATTGTTGCCCCTCCACACTCTGGCATTATCTCCTCTCTCGCTCTCTAATGACTTCCCGGCGAGCGAGAGAGGGCTGCTCCGGCACTCGGCCCCTAAGAACAGCATTAGACACAAGGTTATCTGGGCATTACACTCGCTGTAACATGCAATTAGCTTGCCTCCTCCATTCTCATTACACAATTATTCATTAATGTCAATTTAATTTTATGCATTGTTCTACATGACCGAAGGCTGATTACTGGGCCCTTGCACTCCAATATCCCGAGTTAACCGGTGCCAGACTCACTCGCCAGGCCACTAATTGCAATTTAGCCCCAGACAGCACCTCCCCTCCTTAGTCCGGCCTTAATGGAGGAACTGATTCCCAGACAGGTAACGATTGGAAAGACAAAGTGCCTCCCCAGCTGAATGGAAAACAAATGCCCCCGCCGCTAAGCTGTTTTCTTTGCGATAGCATGCCAGGCGCAGCCTTTGTATTCCGAGAGAGAGGCATAAGTGGTAATATGCTCTGTGTTTCTGCCTGTTTGATACCCCATTCGTCTCCCCATTCCCTCTATCCTCCAATAATGGGGAGATTGCAATATGACTCAAACTGGGAAAAGTCTGTGGTGAGTTATTATGGTAATCAGGAAAGGGCATATTGTTGCGTGTCATCTACTTAGAGCCATAAATAAAACAGTTGGTATTGTGCGGAAGAGTCCGCGCGCTCCGAAGTGATTGCATGTCTCTGCTAGTAGCCCGAAATGAGAAAATCTAGACTGTAATATTGCGAAATCAGATTCTCCTAGTGCACACGGAGCTAAGCTGCATCGCTCCCGCCTGCTTGCATTGAGTCTCATACCTGCAATATACTGGAGATGTGATCTGGATCAGTTAATTTTAGATCACTATTAAAAAAAAACAACACAGGATCTAACACTTGATGCCAGAACACCGTTCTCAATATCAACTAGGACATGATTGCGACAGGGCCCGATAAGAGATTTAACAGACAGACTGAGCCTGTGTGTGTGTGTGTGTGTGCAAATGCTAGGTTCTCACATTTCATACATCTGCATAATCATATTAAATTCAGCTTTATAATTAAGCTGAGTGGCAAACTGCAATCTCCATTTGGAAGCGAGCAGGGGGAAAATATCCTGCGTCCCAAACGAAGCCTGATGAAAAATGCATCAAACGACGCGATCCTTTGTGTGCCGATGTTGCAGTGGCATTGTGACAATTCCTCTTCTCTGTTCTCTTTTTGATTTATCTGACTAATTTAGATGGGGAGAAAGCTCCTACTGCCATAAACAAGCCTCACTTTCATACATCAGAGACAGACTCTCACCTGCCATCAGCCACTAAAGCAGAGGAAATCAAGCCACGCTGGCTTCGCCTTAGGTGTGGCATGCAGATAGGTAAATCTTATCAGTTACGGATACACACGCGATCTCCCTCCCTCCTCTCGCGTACGCTCTGGCTTTTATTCCTTTTCTTCCTCTCTCTCTCTCTCTCTCATCTGTTCTCCATCTCTCCCTATTTCCTTCTCTCTCTCCTTCTCTCCTTCTTCCTCTATCTTTGGCTGTGTCTCTTTCCTTACCCCTTCAGCTCGCTCTCTCTCTCTCTCCCCCCTTTCCTCCCTTCTCTACTTCTTTCACTAACCTCTCACTCTTTCCTTTTCTCAGTCTTCTATTCTTCCTCTTTTTTTCTTTTTTACTCTCCCTATCTCTTTCTCTCTCACTTATTCCTCCCCACATCTCTCCTTTCTCTTCTCCTCTTTCTCTAGGTTTCTCTCTCTCTATCTTCTGTTTTCTGTCTTCTTTTTCCTTTCCCTCTCTCCCTTCATTCTTTCTCTTCTTCTTCTTCCTCCTCTCTCTCCCTCATTCCTCCCCACAGCTCTCTCTCTTTCTCTCTCTGTCTCACTTTCTGTCATCCTTTGTCATTATCTTGCCTTCTCTCTCTCTCTCTCTCTCTCTCTCTCTCTTTCTCTCTCTCTCTCTCTCTCTTTCTCTCTCTCTCTCTCTCTCCTGCCTTTTTCCTCTTCTTTTCCTCTCTTTTTCATTCTGTTCCTCTCCTCTTCTCCCTCTCTCTTGTTACCTCTCACAATTGTCTCTGTCTCTGTCTCTCTCTCTCTTACTCGCTCTCTCCCGTTTTCACTGTCTTGCGTTTTTCCACTCTTTCTTCTCTCTCGCCCTGTCCTCCCCACAGCTCTCTCTCTTTCTCTCTCTGTCTCACTTTCTGTTATCCTTTCTCTTTCTTTTGCCTTCTCTTTCTCTCTCTCTCTCTCTCTCTCTCTCTCTCTCTCTCTCACTCTTTCTGCCTTTTTCCTCTCATTTTCCTCTCTTTTTTCATTCTCTTACCCTCTCCTCTTCTCTCTCCTTCTTTACCTCTCACAATTTTTTCTCTCTCTCGCTCTCTTGCTCTCTCTCTCTCCCGTTCTCACTGTCTTGCGTTTTTCCTCTCCTTCTCCTCTCTCGCCCTGTCCTCCCCACAGCTCTCTCTCATTCTCTATTTCTCTCTTTTCACTCTCACTCTTTCCTCCCCACAGCTCTCTCTCTCTCTCTCTCTCTCTCTCTCTCTCTCTCTCTCTCTCTTTGGAGTAAAAGGGCATCGTTAACCTTTCTGTTCTCTCCAGCTGATCTTAATCAGATGCTGCCATCTCTGCTGTTATTAAAGCATTAAAACAACAACTGCTTAGGATTTTATTTTTTTCCCCAAATCCCCCCACTTCCTCACACACACACACACACACACACACACACACACGTGTACCTGCTCCGGAGGGCGAGAAGGGTGTGTCAGAGCGATAATGAAATCTCCTTTCTGGAGCAGGAAATCGTTTCACACCGTTTCTGTCGCACCGAGTTAGGAGTCTCCTCGGCTAGGATATGATAAACTAAACGGGGCGGTCCATGCTCTACTTACACACAAACACGCACACACACACACACGCATATACACACCTGGTGGAAAGGCCGGGCGTGTGATTAAAGTGTGTAAATTTCAGCAGGCGCCCGCCGGGGCCAGATTGGACCCGTCTTTCATGAGCTAAGATCCACATCAAAGTGTCCCGGGCTAGAAAGCTCCAGGCCAACCTGTTCAAAGCGGAGAGAAACGCCACGCACCAGAGTACAGGTTTACATGCTTTTCCTCGCACATTACAGCCCCCCAAATAAAGCACGTACCATTCCTGCGTAAGTAGAAGGGCTAATAAGGCTGTAATCCAGTGGAGAGATGTGTGTTTCATGTACAAAAGGAGACGCAAAGGGAAAAAAAACAGGAAAAAAAGAGTGAGTCTGATTCATTTGCCCTCTTTGTTGTTCACTGAATGCGAATGATTTTTTCCCCTCTCTGAAACAGACCTTTTGTAAGCAGTGGGGCAGTAATTATTGTCCATTTTCAGATGAGGGATAATCAAGGCCTCAGAAGAAGGGGGGAAAAAAACACAGATAATAAGTATCAAATATGAAGAGGATGGAATAGAGAGAAAACTCGAATCTTAATTTGGAATAAAAGGAGATTTGATTAGCATGACCAAAGGTTTACAACATCTTGTTTGAATATAATAGAGCATAATTACTTTCACATTGAATCAAGTTCACTTCAGAGCAAATTATTTAAATGAGAAGATGAAATGTATCTGGGCTAAAATGAGGATGACAGTTGTGTGCTTTCAAGTCCTTCCTTTTTGTCCTCGAGCTTGACTAAATAAGACTCATTTGCAGATTGCGCAGATTAGAATGCGCCGACCCCCGCGCATTTAATCTTAGCATGGCAATGTTGAAAAGAAACACTGGGGAAACAATAATGATTCTTTTATTAATGATCTAGGAGAGAGCTTTGTTTTTCCTCCTCGTAATGAATGCTTGACAAATAGCAGAGACTGCACCCAAACGAAAACCCAGACGGCAGCTAGACGGCTGTCTTTGACATTACAGAAAATGTCCAATCCAACAGCAACAGTTTGACATGTCTTGATAAGCTGCTCGGATAAAACTCTTCCTGCCACTTCGCTGGTATCTTTCCGCACACTTTCAATTCCCAGCCATTAGGATTAACGAGGACAATGCACTCCTGAACGCTCCAGCTGGCCGACCTGGTTAACAGTTTAAGAAGTGAGGTAAGCATCACATTTTTTTCATTCCGAAAAAAAAAGTAAAAAATGCAATGCAAAGTGAACCCAGGTTAAACGGATTAACCGAGCAAAAAATGACAGTTGTAATCCCTGGCCCACCTAAGCCTCGTATTTCCATAAATTATCCAATAAAGGTGCAATTATCAATGTCATCATCAGCAGGACCTAACTGACTTGCATCTGGGTCTTATGAATAATAAAGTAAGACGATATTAAAAGTATGAATATTCAAGTCAGAAAGGTTGTCTTAAGACAGGGAGCATTCAAATGATTTGAAGGTGTAGAACTATCGACAAAGGCTTAACCACTTCATTGCAAGTCACTGATATTCCAGTAGCACAGCAGTACATACAGTACCAGGAGCCTAGCAATGGGGGCTTAGCCTCTCTCACCTGGTGCTCCTGAAACTGCTCAGCGTCCTCCAGTGCCATTGAAAATGTCATCAGAGGTCTTGCGCTCTTGACCCCTCAACACAGAAAGGCTTATTACACATTAAGGCGTATTAATCAGTACCTACAGGAACTTCTGTACAAACTGTTGGGGCTATTCTTTGCTAATAGACTTGTGTAATAACACTTTTGGGCCGCTGGTGGCCCATAGGCTGTTTAAGGGGTTAATATAGAAAATACAACTATGTGGCATCTGAGGTCAGAACCTCTCTGAAACATCAGGCAGGTCTTGTGAGGTGTTTGGTATGCAATAATCCATACCTAGTGCTCCAAGGAAGGACAAACTGCGAATTAGCAACAGGGCACCTAAGGATCATTGATGCAATCCATGGAGGCCCCACCTCACAATTTATAGGACTTACAGGATCTGCTGCTAATGTCTTGGTGCAGGTCCAACAGGGCGCCTTTAGAGGTGGTACTAATGTTATGACTGATTGGTGCATGTCAGTACACACTGAATCACCGTAAAATACCATCATTAACTTTCAAACATCCACCGTCGCTGTATCGCTGAACCAGTGCTGAAATTCTTTGCCGAAAAAACATCTTTTCCCAGTAAACAGCTGGGGCCAGCCAAGCGAGACCCCTCTCCAAAATGAGTTCTCTAACAGACGCAATGCTTTGGGGAGGTTAATACCATTAATTATGTGTTTGCAAAACAACGGCGACAAAAACATCAGAAACTTTCAAATGACAGTCTTTAGCACACCTGTTGCCAATTAGCACACGCTGGGTTCATCAATCACGGCGCACTGAAGAATGGCGATAATGCCCAGTGAAGCAGCTCCGCTTTGTGCTCGCTCGCGCGAGGACGCTCTGCAAAATATTGTAAAATTCGTAAGTAAATGATCACTCAGAAAAAGTACAGCACACCTTCACAAACTCTATGAAGTAGTGGAACAAAGGACAAAACTCTTTGTGCTTAATTGTATGCTACATGCTTAGCCAGCTATCACAAATACATCACTGCCCATCACTACATCACTGCTAGTGTAGTGGTGCATATACACCAGTACTTCACGTATGCCCACCTCTGGGAAAACCTTTTAGCACAGCCAGAGACACGTCTGTGTGTTTATGTTGTGCTTGTTTTTGATTTGACCAAGTCTGTGGAGAGCAAAGGCCTCAGACTGGATTTAGTCGTGACTAGCTTGACCATCAAGAGACTATCAATTATATGAATTATTACACTTCCTTTTATACCAGTTTTCCTTGATTTTGCCTAATCTGGTTGCCAGGCGGATGCACATGCTGAGCAGCTCTGCCAATATTTTGTGACTCCATGGGCTACAGCTCAGATAGTTAGCACCTAGGCCATAATGTCTATGGCAGTGGGGTAAGAAACTAACCCAAACTAGCCAAGTCCAACAAATCTGGGGTAGGGTATCCAAAGCATACGTAATGCTAGGTACCTCATACTTGTCATGACTGGCTAGGTCAGACAATGAGGGATGAACACTCGCAGGGACAGTGCGATGCAAGAGAGTTTATTAACCAAAGTAAACTGGGGATAAAGTAAACTGAAAAGCAGCAAAGTACAGGGCCAAATGAAAAACAAAACATACATGTGACAACGGAATGTGGGTAAAAATAACAGACCCACCTGAGGCTGGTGGAAGCTAAGGAGCTAAGCTAGAACGTGAAAACAGAAGGGGAAGCAGAAACAAAACATAAACCAACTGTCCGAGCCAGAGGATAAACGGGGAATAACGTAAACTGCGCCCGTGAGACGCTACAGAACTTACTTGACGTAACTAAGGAGCTGTGAGATCAGTCGCTGAACCCAGACGGCGTCACACGGACAAACCTGAACCTTGGCGCGCTCATGAACGGTACAACTGAGTAGAACAGGCAGTCCGTGGGAACTAGAATTAGACCTTGACCTTGAATCCGAAACAAGACGGCAACACACCAGGATGGCTCAGGGTAAATAATTCTCGGCGATGAGTGTACTGAAGTTAGCTCCCTAAATACCACAGCCTCAGGTGAACCAAATCAATGAAACAAAGAACACAAAACAAACACACGTGAATAAAACTTAAAACGTGACGTGAGACGTGAACAGAATGTCAACGTAAGAGTCTGTGAACGGAGACGTGAACGTGAACTTTGAACTAAAAGTCTGTGAATCATGACATGAACAGAACATCAATTTAAAAGTCCTGAGGAGAGCCTGGGGGCCGCAGCCCTGAACCGCACCTGGGGCGGGCACGGCGACACGCACCTGACAATACTCAAGAACATTCTCATAATTATGAGCATTTCCTAAAATTTTCTGTAACCAACATAGTACTTAAACTCGTTTGTAAATGTAAAAATATATTTTTTTGTTGTTTGTCAGTTTGTTGGTACTGCCAATTATCTCACCTGTGTGTAACCCCTGGAACCCTTGCTGCCAAAAGGGGTCATATAGGGTGAGGGACCTCTAGTTAGTGCACACAACAAAAAAATATTTTTTAAATATAAATATCAAGAAATCACATTCCTAAGCATACAGCTTGTTATTTGACTCTTGGTTTGGACATATGGTTCTACTGTAGAAACAAAAATAATATGGAATTATACGGATTGTATGGAATATTATGTGGATGTTCTAAACTTTAGCGTCTTAAATTTTTAAAAATGAAATATAAAGGGCTATATATATATATATATATATATATATATATATATATATATATATATATATATATATATATTTGGGAATCTGTAGAGGATAAAAACTAATTAACTTTCTTCAAATGTTTAAACCAACAAGAGCCGGCCATGAACCAACCCTAAATGGACGTCTAGGAACACCAGGGCAAAAAGGATATAAACATTACATTAAATCTCACAGTCTTGAAAGTTTCATTAGGCAATGACCTTGTTAAAGATAATGAGATTTCCAATTGGCGGAATGTTCTAGGGCTACGAGGCAGTGACAGTCCGCACTGTCACAATCTCTTCAGATAAAGCAGTGAGGGGACAGTGCACAGGCTTGGAGAAGTGGCAGTAAACTGCAAGCGGCTTAGTCCTTCACTTCTGGCCTTCTTTCTCCTCACCAGCCACGTCTCAACCTAATTCCAGCTGACGTGAAAATACAACGTCCCCTTTCCGTTTTGTCCTGAATGATGAGAACAGGAAGAGCCAGAAAAAGAGGAATTATGGAAAACTGTACATTGCCACTGGAGGGCTGTGGGCTTCTGTGTAGGCATGGCTTGTTCTGCATGAACCAGGCTCAGAATCATCATTAACTCTGGCTTCTTCCCCCTGCTTGAGGAGATGCCAGGCTCCTTGATTGCACACAGTTAGCGGCCTGGGCTAGGCTAAATTGGGTGGGCGGCATGGGCATCCATTTCCAGTGTCAGAGACAATGCCCTTGTCATGGCTGCAAGGGTCAATTTGGAGCTCTGAAAAAGAGCATAAAACAGTGATCTGCTTGCCCTCGCAAGGCACAACGCTGGTGAGGACAAGTCGTCATGAACCACCGACAGCTTCGCATTTATCTGCTTCACTGTGTCTCATCCCCCTACTTTTAATTTCTTTTCTCTCTGTTTTAATTAAAAGCTAGTTATGTTCACCCCTGGCTGCACAGCTCTGCAGTGCAGTGAAATGAACAGAGACTAGCCTAAGGGGAAAGATCCACCACAGAAACTTCGAATAATAGGGAAGTAGCTTCGCTAGCCGTGCATTTGTGAAGTAGAGCTTCAGTTTCAAATTGGGACAGTCCTACTCTTATTTGCTGGCTTGCTGCATGTCTGGACATTCAAGGACAAAGCACAGTCTGATGT